>NC_142948.1:29992187-30007187 GCF_046866305.1 Octopus bimaculoides | reverse complement strand
GCGAAAAAAGAAGAAAAACGAACATGCTTATCTAATTAAATAAATATAAAATACATTAAGTATATGATCTCACCAACGAGTAAAAAATACGTAAATTCACGAAAGATATGTACAGGACAAAAAATAAGTACAGGACTACAACATACACAAGAAGAACAAGACACCACCAACGAGTGTAAATACATAATTAGAGACAAGTACGGGACAAAATACGAAAAGAATTCTAAGATTTCTTCAGTTGTCGACTGTTAATTACTCCTGGTTCGAGTTTTCAACCACAATATAGGAAACGTTTATAAAACGGCGGCAACAAGAAATTTTTAAAATACTAAATTTGTGGAGAGTTAGACCTTTGAACGAACAAACAGCGACAGCGTGGACGTAGAGAGTAAACGGTCGATGAAGACAAACATTCAAGGTCGTTGGGCCAAGACGCATTGTAATGAGTAACGCCTGGGAAAAACTTTGAAAGGATATAGAATAAACAGAAGAGAAGGAAATATTAGAAGAGAAAAAGAGAAAAAATGTGGGGAGGCGAGAAAAATTACGTCTGACTAAAAGGACGTTGTCTCTAGAAAAGAGAGAAGAAATGGCCTGTAGTCACGTGACAGCAAGAGGCAGAGGAGAAGGGGGGCAATAGAGAGGATGAGGGAAAGAAACAAAAGGTGTGAGGAGAATGGAGAGGGAACGAATGATCGTAGAGAGTAGAAGAAAGATAGACAGAGGACGGCAAAGAAGGAGGTGCAGAAAAGGAAAATAAAGAGGATTATAGAGGGAAAGAGAGAAAGAAAGAAAGGGAACAGAGAGTAGAGTCGTAGGTATTCATGGGTGTGTGAGTTTCTGTCCGTGTTTGTCCCCCCATCACCGTTTGACAACGGGTGTTGGTGTGTTTACGTCCCCATACCTTAGCGGTTCGGCATACAAGTTCGATAGAATAAGTACTAGGGTCGAATCGTTCGATTAAAAATCCCTTCAAGGTGGTGCACCAGCATAGCCACAGTGAAGTGCAAGAAACAAATTAAAGAATAAAAGATTAAATCGACTTATCCCCAAATTGCTGGCTCTGTGCTAAAGTTCAAAACCGGACTGGTTGCATACCTGCAGACATTAAGAAAATTACCATTTTTCCTCATTGTTCTTCCTGTTGTACCTGTATCTAGTTCAAACGTGGTCGTGTAGGAACGAACAGAATTCTGTTCAAACTCTTTCCAACCGTAAAAATCCCCCATTTTCGGTCTATCAACTATTGAAATTAACAAATAATTTCTCATTCATTTAAGTCGGTAGAGTGCCATTGGTAGGAACTTCGGCTGCTATTTCTAGCAGATCATGTGACCAGTACAGACCCTCAGCTATTTTACCGTCGTTCTCATGCTATTTCATTTTTAAATCGATGATTAAAAAAAAAAAAAAAAAAAAAAGACAAATTCCTACATTTTCATTGGTTAAGTGACAGTTGTTATAGCTGTTGCTAGCGCTGAAGACAATTTCTGGCATCGATATTGTTGTAATTGTTCAAACAGTGATACATTCTCTTGTTCAGGTCAGCCATTAATGTTTTGATAATATTGTCGGTCACTCAATTAGCAATTATTTTACTTTTTACACTGTTTACCGGTTGGTATTTTTTTCATCGAATAAAATAAACGATGTTTGAAATACCAAATATTAACAATTTATGTTACGCTCAGAGCAAATACTTAATATCATGTTTTTTTTTTTTTATAAATAGAGAATACTTTTTTCAAATTGTACTTGAAGAAATTTCTCATATTTTAGACATAATACCGGAATCAATTCTATCTCCCTTTCTTTCTCTCTCTCTCTCTCTCTCACCATCTCTCTCTCTCTCTCTCTCTCTCTCTCTCACCATCTCTCTCTCTCTCTCTCTATCTCTCTCTCACCATCTCTCTCTCTCTCTCTATCTCTCTCTCTCTCTCTATCTCTCTCTCACCATCTCTCTCTCTCGCTCTCTCTCTCACCATCTCACTCTCTCTCTCTCTATCTCTCTCTCACCATCTCTCTCTCTCTCTCTCTCTCACCATCTCTCTCTCTCTCTCTCTCTCTCTCTCTCTCTCTCACCATCTCTCTCTCTCTCTCTCTCACCATCTCTCTCTCTCTCTCTCTCTATCTCTCTATCTCTGTATCTATCTATCTATCTATCTATCTATCATCATGGACGGACGGTAGACACATCGGCTCCCATGTAAGTTGCATTTTTCACCTCTTAAAAGACCTATTTTGTTTTAAAATTTTGTATAAGTTGTGTATAACACAAAATACTTCGTGAACATATATTTTTCAAATCGGAAATAGCTCTATTTAGAGCCTTATTTCCAAAAATTCAAACATATCTTCCTCGTTCCTAGCCATATTCTTTAAAATGAATATGGCTAAGGTTTTCAACGAGGCCGACTTCCCGCTCCTAATGCCAGAGGCGAAAACACTTAATGCCGTTCCGCATGAACGCAGACAAGTGATGAAGAAGAGCAATGATTCTGAGTCAACTGCTGCTGCCTCAACCACCACCACTACCACCATCACGTGTACAAACTCTGCTGCTACAGCAGTCTTGCCTGCCACCGTCACCAGTGACAACAACAACAACAACGACAAAGACAACAACAACAACAACAGCAACAACAACGACAACGACACAAATGTCCTTGCTAACACGACCACTGTCCTCACCACTGCTACTACCAGTGACAATAACAACAGCAACAACAACAGGACACCGACCTTCAACACCAACACCACCACTACTTCGACAAACTCTGCCGCCACTACCACCACCTTTGAACCTGGCAGTACCAACACCACTGTCAATACCACCATCAACAACTACAAGACGAACAAGATAAACAACACCACAAACGCCACAAACAACATATCTGCCAGCATCACAAAAACAAATTTTGCCGATGCAACGAAAGAAAAAAGAACAATATTAACATTCACCAAAAAACAAATCAATGACACAAAATCCCTTCTCACGAAAGAAGGTGACACTGTACACATACACATACCAAAAGCAATTATTGAAAATACAAACAAGAAGCACATATCATACAGACTTATCAACAAGAAAACGAAGCGACCGGAGAATTTCTCCACCCAAAAAATTGAGATTTGTCTCAAACCGATATGGCCCTTTCAAAGTCATGTTACTTGGGGACGAAAATTTGCCACGGTCCTAGTACGCTTTAAGAGCGAACAGTTAGCGAAGGAATTTTCAACACTCTCTCTCCACACAGATGACTTGGTGATGATACCGAGTTATCTTGGACAGAGAGTGACGAAGGTGACAGTAAAGAATGTCCCTTCACAAGTGGAAACACAGTGGATAGTAGGTTCTATATGCCTCGAAATGGAGGAGGCAAATATATTAGAAATTGCTACTGCAGAGGAGAAAAACTGGGAAGGGGGAAAAAAAGTCGAAGTCCTCCTCCACATCACTGAAGAGGAGTGCCAAAAGATCCCCACACACATCCAACTGGCAAAGGACCACAAGTTATATGTAGTGGTGGAAGGAAGGCGGCCACGTTGTTATGTATGCGGCAGCGAGGCACACCTCAAGGACAGTTGCCCAACCGCCGCCAACCAAAAAAAGCAACAAGGGCAACCACCAAAACCCGGAAAAAAAACCCTACTACCAACACCACCATCAACAATCAAAACAAGAGAAACACAAGCAACACTGGCAACTGAGAAGACAACAACATCTGCAAAAGCAACAAGTGAGGAAGCAGGGGAAAAGAAAGAAAATTCCAAGACTGTTTCCCCTTCCCCCACATCACACACACCTCACACAAATAACAAGCCATCAGCACCAACAAAAACAGCAACACAACCACTCACACAAGCACACACAGACGCTCACAATTTGCCCCTACCCCCTTCCGATTCCTCAGAACCTTCGTCGGAAGATGAAAGTAATGAGGAATGGCAAATAGCCCAGAAAGGAAGGAGGAAGAGGAGCAAGAAAAGAAAAGCAAACACAAACAAAGCAGGGAGATACACAACTCCCGAAAACACTCCAGACACCAACACAAGCACACACAACTACAACACAAGCAACAAAACCCCAAAAGCAAGTACACACACAATGCTCACTGCCATCAACACAAAAAACTCAGAGTTGATGGAATACATCAACACAAAAACAAACATAGCAAACGAAGACATAAAAACCAGCAACCACCCATACACAACACCGCCAGAACACATCAAAATACTACACATAACACCAACCCTGCACCACACACTAAAATCTATTTTTCCAAAGGCAGTTGGCAAATGCCAAAAATACCTGGCGAAAAAACTATATAGTGATCTCCTCGAAGAAAACCCGAAGGAGGAGACACAAAAACTCTCAAACGGTAAGTGACTCTCTTTATAAAACTTTAACACTCAAATCAAAATGATGCTCAAGATTGGTTGTGTAAATGCGCGTGGCTTGGGGTCCCCTTGGAAACAAGGGTACCTCCTAAATGACATAAAGTCACATAAACTAGAAATCATAGCCATAAGCGAGACCAGACTCCATGATCCGCGGGCCCTATCGTCCATGTTTGGCAGACAGTTTAACATTTATTTTTCTCCCTCTCTGCCGAGAATGGGCGGTAGTGGCACGGCGGTACTCTTTCACAAGAGTCTGGATCTCGAAGTAAAGACAGTATTCATAGACCCGGAGGGTAGATTGGTTGTTCTGGATGTCGATGGCAGCGATAGGTGTGCTTTTCGACTCATATCAGTATACGCACCACCTTTAACAGGTAGGCCGGATTTCTTCCGACGTCTAGAAGTATTCCTAGGAACGTCTCGTCCTTTACTTTTAGTGGGGGATTGGAATGCTACCTTGGACACGCATCTAGACTATGTGGGCAGAGATAGGAATAGACGGGGATGCAAATGCCTCAAAGACCTGCTCAGACGCTTTCAACTGTTTGACAGGTACCGACTCGATTACCCGAATGCGCCAATGTGGACATGGACAAACCGCATCGGGTCGTCGAGATCGTATCTAGATAGAATACTGTGTAGGAGAGTAGATAGAGATAGCATAGGGTGTCCACAATTTCACATAGTCAGCTACACGGATCACAAACTTGTGACGTGTACGCTAGACTTAGATAAGACACATAGGCAGGGCTCCGGTTACTGGAAACTAAATGCGTCTTTCCCGTCGAGACCAGTTTTCAGAGACAGGATTAGCACGTTAGTAAAGAGGGCTTTGACAGGAGCCATCATCAATAACAAATGGTGGTTTGCCCTCAAGAGAGCAATAAAAGCAGAAGCGGTTAGGTATAGCAAAGCACTAGCCATAGACAGAAACAGAGTAGAGGGTGAACTAGTTAAGAAGCTAGAAGAGGCAATTAGAAGTGGCATCGCATCCGACGTTTTGGCGGCGAGGTTGTCCCTTGACCAACACTTCAACGCCAAACACGAAGGGTGCGTTGTCAGGGCTAGGATGCGTGCTCTAAGAAACGAAGGTGTTGGAGCCGCACGAGAGGCCCGGGTGGCGGAGGCGCAACAGGGCAACAAAGCCACCATTCGGTCTCTGGTGGACGAACAGGGGCGCGAACTGCTCGAGCCAAGCAAAATGTGTGAGGCCTTTCAACGGCACTTTGCTCGACTGTTTGGGACGAATGGCGAGCGAGAACGCAGGGTGGACTTCAGTGCCTACCTGCACAGCCTGCCACGACTCTCGGCAAGAGAGGCGGAGTGCTGCGAAGGTGCCATCACGGCGGCGGAAGTGAGGGACGCGATGGCGGGATGCTCGAGGGACAAATCTCCGGGTTTGGATGGTCTGCCCTACGAGCTTTACAACTGTAAGCCAGACTTGTTTGGAGACGTCTTGGTGGCGGTGTACTGCAACTGGCAGCAAAACGGGAGCATTCCCGGTTTTGTGAGTCGAGGAGCCGTAACGCTGCTGAAGAAAGATCCAAACAAGGGGGACGTCATAGATAACTTTAGGCCCATCACTCTGCTCAATGCAGACTTGAAAATTTTGGCCAAGGTGTTAGCCAAGCGGTTGGCGCTTGTCATCGAGAAACTGATCGGCAAGGCGCAAACGTGCGCGGTCCCGGGCAGGAGCATCCATGACAACCTCCATCTGATGCGCTACATCATAGAGAGGGTAGTTAAGGAACCTGGCATGGGTGGGGCCCTGATCAATTTAGATCAATCGAAAGCTTTCGATAGGGTAGACCATCAATACTTGGAGGCTGTCCTCATAGCAGCCGGCTTCGGTCCCATTTTCCGCGGCTGGATGGCTGCCTTGTACAGAGGCATCCGTTCGGTAGTTCGCGTCAATGGGCATCTATCAAGACCCTTCGATATTGCACGTTCGGTCCGTCAGGGATGCCCCCTCTCGTCGCTTCTGTACGTGTTGACTCTCGAGCCACTACTGCGGAAGCTGGCGACGCTGAGGGGCATCCCGCGAGAGTTGGGATGCGGGACGAGCGTGTCGGCATACGCGGACGACGTCACCGTCATAGTGTCTAGCCAAAAGCACATCGAGCTTGTCGGCGAGACACTGAGAGACTACGAAGCGGTAACGGGAGCGAAAATCAACCGGGATAAGTCAGTGGGCTTGCGGCTCGGCACCTGGAGAAGCAACCCCATGCCGTCAAGTAGCGCCTCCGTCGTGGGACGTTGGACTGACGGTCCGGTTGAGATGCTCGGGGTCTGGTTTGGTCCAGACCTCCAAACGGAGAAGAACTGGGACGAGATAACGAGAAGGGTGGCCACTCTAGCCCGGCAATGGGCCGAGAGGAAGCTTTCCCTGAAAGGTCGGGCGGAGGTGGCGAACACGTACATCGCGTCCGTCATCTACTACCGCCTGACCGTCGTTCCTTGTCCCGACCCTACCATCACCAAACTGGAGCGCATCCTCTTCCGCTTCTTGTGGAAAGGAAGCGTTCCGATGGTTAGGCGATCCGTTTGCTGCCAACACCCGTTAAAAGGAGGACTGGGCATGCCGTGGTTGATGATGCGCAGACACGCGCTGAGACTGCGACATCTCCGGCTCTACGTAGACAGCGGTGAACAGGTGTGGTCACCGTTTGTGCGGCGCGCTTTCCCGCAGCTCGTCTCCATGACCGAACTGCAGTCATGGATCAAGAAGAGGCCGAGGAAGGGCGAATGGCACCGCGAGTGTCGCGCTGCTCTTCGGCAACTCCAACAACCCGGGTCAACCTTGAGCGACTGCATCACAACTAACGCATTCTATAGTGGATTAGTGGAGGGAAGGTACGACGACGATCTCGGGGCGAACCTGGGCGTCGACGAGGAATACCTGACCCGCCTGTTTAAGACGACCTTCGGGCCGGGACCTATGGACAACTTCCAGAGATCCCTGGCCTGGCAGTGCTATCGAGAAGCACTACCCGTTCGGGATAAGCTCTACAGGCATGGCTCGAGAAACACGGGGCCGACCTGTCCGAGATGCCGGCAGAGCGACGAAACCGTTCTGCACGCACTCGTACAGTGTCCCACCATTTCCGAGCTGTGGGCTTACGTCGAACAACTGCTATCGCGTGTGGGACGAGTCGGTCTATCAGCCGAGTCTATCGTGAATATTGTCGCGCCTCCTTCCTTTAAACGGGAAGGAAGAGCTATTTTCATCGTACTTGTGGCTATGGCGAAAGAATGTGTATGGTGGACGCGTCTGAAAGGTCTAGAGACAAAGACTTTCCTCTCTGGGCAATCTCTCATCAACTTCTTCAAGTATCACCTGAAGAGGAAGTTGAGAGTAGAAAGGGAAGTCTTGTCTAGTGAATGCTTCAAAAAAAGATGGGTGAATGTAGCAAGGATGGCACGTGTGAACGACGGAGCCATCTTGAGCATAACCCTATGAACAAGAAAAAAAATAAAAAACAAAAAGGCAAAAGAGAGTCACTTACTGTTATAGTTTCTTCAATGAGAATATTGACCAAGGTTACCGTGGTCTTTTCCGTGGGCTTTTCCTTCCACGGCTAAACCTAAACTGTCCTCCCCTCTTTTTACACGAGAACATTACTGTGTGATACACGATCCCTATTGATCGGCCTTTCCTTTTCTTTTTTTTCGATCCCTTTTGATCGAACTGCCCCTTTTTCCCTTCCTACGATCCCTTTTGATCGACACCACCATTTTTTTTTTTTTTTTTTTTTTTTTTTTTTTTCCTTCCTTCCCCCTCCCAAAAAGAAAAGCTCTACATTGTATTTGTCCCATCTTCGTTGAGCCCTGTGTGGCTAATAAAAGAAATGTATCTATCTATCTATCTAACGGACGGCGAAAGGCTGAAAGGCAAAGGCTACCTAAGTTTAGATTCCGCCGAGGTTGACTTCGACCTTCATCCTTTAACGGTCAATGAAGTACGAAGAGAACAGGGATCGATGCAAGTAAATGCCCTCCCCCCTACCACGCACGTGCCCCTACCAATTTTCAGGTCTTGCGCTTGCCCAGCACAAGACCCCTTTACGCTCTGACTTGAAGTGCCGCCGTGGTCGAAGTTACCTTTCAGACTTTCAAGGTTGATAACCTAAATACCTGCTGAATACAGGTGTCGATGTAACTGACTAGACGTCTTCCCTGCACCTGCTGGCCTAGTGCAAAACTTTGAAACCATTATTATTATTATTATTATTATTATTATTGTTGTTGTTTTTGTTGTTATCATTATTATTATTAGTATTATTATTATTGTTGTTATTATTATCATCAACAATATTGTTTACTAAAACATTTATCTGATATTTATTTGGCAACTCCTTACTACCAAATGAAGGTCATTTTATATATTGAGACAGACGTTCGTTTTGTTTTTTTCTACACACACACACACACACACACACACACACATATATATATAAACTATATATATACACACATATATATATTTATATATACATACATATACATATGCAATATACATATAATATATATATGTTTATACACACACATATATATATATATATACCCATCTATATTATATATACACACACACACACACACACACACACACACATATATATATATATGTATATCTATCTATATTATACATATACTCACACACACACATATAAGTATATATATATTTATGTATATATATATCCTTTCTAATTAACAAATAATAGAATAAGAAATGGAATTTTGAAAGAAAAAATATGAAAAAGAAGAGAAATGCCTTTTTTTTAGTTGAATAATTGCTTTCTTTGTTATAGCTCTGTATAGAGTTGTCGTTCTTTGTTCATCTTCTGTGAACTTTCTAAGTTCACAATTGATCTTTTAGTTAATTGGAATAAACACACACATACACATACGCACACATACATGCGTACATATATTCATGCATGCACATATTTATATATTTGCATACACAGCCGCACACACAGGTACTGGTATGTAGACACACCTATGTAATAAATACACAGGCAGATATACGTACATCAACATTCACAAATGCGTAGACACATCTATAGTCTCGCAGACTGTAATATATTCTTCTGAAACATTGTATAGCCAAATGCCTTAGATGTAAATATGGACAGCAAGAGAATTAGGCTGAAAAGGAGAGAGAGAGAGAGAGAGGGCGGAGAGAGAGAGAGAGAGAGAGAGAGAGACATCATGGTGAGCGTGTGTGTGCGCATCTATGCATTTAGACACGTATGTGTGCGCATAATGATAGTTAGAAAGATACATACATACATACATGGATGCATAGTGTTAATTAACTAGTGGTAGAGACAGAATTGGTAAGTGCTCCTACACGAAATTCTTTGCGATTCTTGTGTCTACTACTACTACTACTACTACTAATAATAATAATAATTGGTAAAATCCGCCTTGCACCTAAGGATATAATTTCAGCCCATGATGTTGACATTCAAAATTTCAACCACCTGTACTATACATCCGTGAAAATCTCAACGATTCTATGTGGTGAAAAGTTTAGAAAACGGCAACATTCCCACGAGAAGCCTACTTGGCAAGAGGGTATTCAACAGCAACTTTAGCGATTTAGGTTTGACATAAAATGTTTAAAAATTCTTAATTTTGACAAGACTATCAAACCAACAGAAATCCGAAAATTAAAGAAGAAATATAATATTAAAAATCCATATTTGACATCGATACCACCATAGAAATTAACAATGAAGATTGCCACAAGTGGCCTAGGCACTTACCTGAAAAACAGTGATGACTGGATGTTTAAAATTGTCTCAAAGCATGAAAACAAGAAAGCATCATATTCAGTAACAAAACAGGCAAAGAATAGCTAAGTGAATTCCAAATACAACAAATTCCAGAATTAGACGAACTAGAATCAAGCATAGAAAACGCTAAGCGTATGAAAACCAGTGCTTAAACTGCTACCTTAGATATTCTTACTCATAAATAGCAAGAAAAACCTTAATTAAGAAATCAACCGTAAATAAACAAAACCCTCGGGTCCATCACTGTACACACACACACACACACACACACACACACACACACACACACACACACACATACAAAGTCGCATATCTACGTATGTTTGAAGATAATCAAACCAAATCTTCATGATTTCCAGCCACTCATTCAGTGAGTATTTCAGCCAAATTTGGTGAAAATCCCCTCAGCCGGTTTCTAGTAATTTTGCAAAGACACACACAAACAGACAAATACGAGTGATTACAGGACTCTGCTTTCGGTTATGCTCACAAGGTGATAATAATAATAATAATAATAATAATAATAATAATAATAAAGCAAGACGAGAGAGGAAGGATAGGAAATCATGCAGGACGAGATAGGAAAGTTATGGGGCATGAGGAAAGTAATGGTGATACCGGTGGGTAATTGGAGTATTAGGAGCAGTTTCCAAGAGCTTTGAAAAACATGATAAGAATATTGGAGCTGCTGTCAGGCTCGAAGTGATCCAGAAGACAGCAAAGCAGTGTTGGGTACAGCTCGCATTCACATGGTTCCAGGTTCAGTCTCATTGCGCAAGTGACTACTACTTTAGTCTCGGGATGAACAAAGCTTAGTGAGTGAATTTGATAGTTGTACATTATATATATATATATATGTGTGTGTGTGTGTTTGTGTGTATGTACGTTTGTGCTGTATGTGTGTCTTTGTGTCTGTGTTACTCCTCTATCATCGCTTGACAACCAGTGTTGGTGTATCTAGGTACCTGTAGCTTAGCAGTTCGGTAAAAGAGACTGACCAAATAAGTACTAAGCTTAGAAATAAGACGTGAGGTCGATTTGTTCGATTAAAACCCTTCAAGGCGGTGCTCCAGAATGGTCGCAGTCAAATGGCTGAAACAAGTAAAAGAATAACAGATTACTGAATATGGAGCCGCTGTATTAGCATAGACTCTGTTTCTTATTGTCGTATAGAATTCGGGGTCACCAAGAAAGTGAATTTTGTAAGATTAATTACGAGCACGATCAGTATAACATCTGTAAAAGTTGTTTTATTTTGCAGGGGATTAATTTTATATATAAAGACGTGAATTATTCATACTAGTAATAAGCTAAAACATCTGCTTCTTTTAAATATGGTGTCTACAAAATTTATCGTACAATAAATATTTAATTTAAATTGCATTAAACTATACAAGCTAAATACCTGAAGAAAATTTATGTCAGTATTAATGCTAATATATAATATATTTAGGATATGGAAACTATAAATTCAATGTGTATGATATAGAAATAGTAAGACCAAGGTGGTTTTAAAGTAAATATGTTGCCGTGTAATTCAACAAAAACTACGTAAATAAATAAAAAATGGAATCGCTGTGTTATTCTTATAGCTGTTAGCTTCAAATCAATCCAATATTTGGATAAGTACAATAGCCGCAAAAATCAATTTCTATTATGCAAGAGTTGCGGTATTAAATATAAAGAAGATATCTTTTTGCTGAGAATATTAATATTGCGGTAAGATTCGTGCAAACAACGCGTGTAATATAGATAAAATTATATACTGTTTGTAGTTAAACTTTTATAAACAGAAAATGTATTTCTTAATAGATGTAGAGCTAATACACGATCATTTAAGTTACTGGGTTTCAAAAACAGCCAATAAATTATGTTTTGGAGGAAACCATGTAAATAGAAAGCTGAAAATCGTTAATCATGAATATTTCTTTTCTACTCTAGGCACAAGGCCCGAAATATTTCGGGGAGGGGCTAGTCGATAAGATCGACTCCAGTACGCAACGGGTTCTTAATTTATCGACCCCGAAAGGATGAAAAGTAGACCTCGGCGGAATTTAAACTCAGAACGTAAAGACAGACGAAATACCGCTAAGTATTTCGCCCGGCGTGCTAACGTTTCTTATTTCTTTACTGCCCACAAGTGGCTACACACAGGGACAAACAAGGACAGAGAAACGGGTTAAGTCGATTATATCGACCCCAGTGCGTAACTGGTACTTATTTAATCGACCCCGAAAGGATAGAAGGCAAAGTCGACCTCGGCGGAATTTGAACTCAGAACGTAGCGGCAGACGAAATACCGCTAAGCATTTCGCCCGGCGTACTAGCTTTTCTGCCAGCTCGCCGCCTTGCTAAAACAGAATATTCTTTTCTACTCTAGGCACAAGGCTCGAAGTTTTTAGGGAAGGGGCTAATCGATTAGATCGACCCCAGTACGCAATTGGTACTTAATTTATCGCCTCCGAAATGATGAAAAGCAAAATATAAGGATCGTGTCGTATAGCCAGCTGGAGACGATGTCTCCTGGGACTAAATTACAGCAACATTGGTCCAAAACCAGGACTGCCATGTTATGTTGGCAAAAATCTGTACTCCATTATTTACAACGTTCCACGTTTACGAGATTAGATTTTCAAGAGATGTGCATGATCTGTTAAACTGGATATCTTGAAGTAAAATATCGAAAATTCCTTTGTTTAAATCAGTGAAGTCTGTGACTGCATTGTGCATTATAGTAGAGACAGAGATGCCGTTGGTCTACATGTCTACTTGGTTTGACTTATTTTTTATATAGTAATTTTATTTAAGGAAAATTAAGATGCTACTTTTAGCAGCTTTTGTGCCCGCATAGATGCGTTACGTTATAGTCGGTCTGCATTCGAGGGTATGTACTTCTATATTTAAGATGTCACTTCTTAACTGCGAATGATGTGAAGGCGGTACGTTAAGCTTAATGTTATTTCAATGTAAACTTTGGACACCTGCTCTGAAAATCCCTGTAATACTACATTAATTTAAGTTTCCTTTCCGTCTATTGTCATAATTTCCTTACAACATGGATATGCGAGTGTACGCTAGGTTTTTGTCCGGTTTGAGAGATATAGAACAATAACAACAATAACAGCAATATAACAACAACAACAAAAAGGAAGAACCAATTATGAAGTGCCAATATAAATGTCAGAACAAGAGAGGAAACTAATAAAGAATTCATTTAAAAATTATATATTAATTTAAAGCAAATATTTGATAAAAAAAATTATAAGTTCAAGTAATTATAATATTTCTTTTATCATTTATTTTTAATAACAGTTCTACGTTTTATCAACAAATTAATTATCTTATGGATTGTTCTTTGTGTATAAAAGATATAAGTATGCAAATTTAATGTGTAAAACACATAAATATTTGATGAATTGTTTGGCTCAGGAAATTAACTTGATAATTTAAATTTGCTCTTAATAATCAAAAATAGAGAAAAATACTCTGTCGTGGAATCATTATTCGATGCGTTGGTGTTTGTAGAAAGCCAATTACATTTCTAGATGAATTACGTTCCATTGAATACATACATCTGCGCCACGATTCTTAGAATAAATGAAATAATTGAGAGACGTATTTTCTATGAAATTCATTTATTTCCATTTATAAATATTCTATACATTGTATATGGAGTGTGTAAAAGAAAAATACAAATAAAAATATTACGAGAATTAGACAAAACGAAACCACCCATTAATAGTGTTATTACCATGAACGATTAACAAATATGTTAATATACACAGGAATATTTCTTGTTACTGGGTGTTTCAGTACACGTGCACTGTGTGTATATATATATATATATATATATATATATATATATATATATATACGTATATACATGCATTAGTACGTATATATATATATACATATATATATATATATATATATATATATATATATATATATATATATATATATACATGCCTTATACGTATATACATGCCTTAGTACGTATATACATGCCTTAGTACATATATACATGCCTTAGTACATATATATATGTATATATATATATATATATATATATATATATATATATATATATAGGTATGTATATATATTGCACCATAGTGGAATATAAGTACTCTTTCAAGGAGAAGCATTCTATAAAAATAATATGTTCTCTTGTATGTGTGTATGTGTGCCTATCAACGTGTGAATGTTTGCATATATGTGCGCATGCATATATATATATATATATATATATATATATATATATATATAGTAGAATAATAAAAAAAAGTTCTTTGTACAGTATAAACTATTTGGGGATTAACACATACTTTAAGAAGTTATTTCTTATATTTAATTGTTTATGTTAAGATTTTGTTCACTCTATGTACCCAAACTTTGTGGATACCCTGTCTAATATATTTCAAATATATGTATATATATGTATGTATGTAAGCATATATATATATATATATATATATATATATATATATATATATATACACAGGGTGGAAAATAAACACCTCCCACGTTGGACTGAGCAATGTGCGGGCTGTAGTGGCGTTAGAGCGGCATGGTAGTTCTCTGCTATATATATATATATATATATATATATATATATATATATATATATAGACCTATGCGCGTGACACCACTTTATGCATGTGTCCTGACGTGAACCGAACTTCAAAACTGATGCAACACTGTATGATACACATTACTCCACTCATAACGGAAATCGAAAGATGGGTTGAAACGATAGTCGTACTGAATACTGAATCCATCTTCTGTTTTATTA
>NC_142948.1:29967977-29985477 GCF_046866305.1 Octopus bimaculoides | reverse complement strand
ATACATACACGCACAAACATATTTATTGGGGAAATTTCCCAAGTGTATCCTCTGCGTCAGTAACATGTAGTTAAGTTTAGGCTCACTTAATTAATGCAGTGAGCCGGAAATAATTTTTAATCAAGCGAAATTACTCCCATACTTAAAAGAAACATCATTAGTGTAATGTAATCCAAGTACAAAGACCAAAAAAACAAAAACAAAAACAAAGAGGGGATGAAATATCCGACATTTCAATTAATCAATAGCTACGAGGATATATGCAGGTGGGTGAGTTAGTCTTACCTCTGACATCTTTGCTGGCAATAATGAATATATTTGGGTCTTATTAGACATTCTGAGTTCTTCCAGAGTTAACAGAGAACCACTAAAGAAGGGAATGACGTTGGGTGTGTCCGAGTGAATCTCTCTCTCTCTCTCTCTCTATATATATATATATATATATATATATATATATATATATATATATAGCGTAAAGGCAGCTGAAATAACCGACTGGCATTTCGTCCGGTGAGCTAATGATTCTGCCAGCTCGCCGCCTTAAAGCTGTAAATTATTTCCGAATAAATAAAATAGCTGAAATTTATGTGTCATATTAATCCACAACATAACAAAAAAGCGTTAAAATAATCCTGTCACACCTTACATGAACTGTAAATAGGAGAAACGAGTCATAATGATCCATAACAGGAAAAGTTTGTAAGTATGGTTTTAAGAACCAGTAGTCTAGCGCATATTGGCATAATATTAAATATGACAGAGAAACAAAACAATTCAGGGAAACTAGTGGGGAATCTGCAGATACATCAACTTGACTCTAGCTTTACATTTGATTTATAAGTGATTATTGGGTCAATTTGCTATGTAAGTAATTTCCTTATCAGCTCAACTCGTGAAAATCTGCGATTCACAAAACCAGAAAGGTCGTAGCTAATGAGATTTCAATAACAAACCATTAATAAAATTGTGGAAGCATGTAAAACAACCATGGAAGTTTAGCTTCTAGTATCTACATGTATGGACATATATTTTCCCATAGAATAAATTAGTCTTTGAAATGTGGAAAGTCACAGATGCAATATGTACACATGTATATACATTCATATGTACGGACATCTTACTCTCAGTCTCTCTCCCCAGTCTCTCTGTCTCTCTCCCCAGTCTCTCTGTCTCTCTCCCCAGTCTCTCTGTCTCTCTCCCCAGTCTCTCTGTCTCTCTCCCCAGTCTCTCTGTCTCTCTCCCCAGTCTCTCTGTCTCTCTCCCCAGTCTCTCTGTCTCTCTCCCCAGTCTCTCTGTCTCTCTACCTCTCTCTCAGGTACTTGTAAGCATTAATGTAAATATAAACCATCTAGTTTCTAATGTCTAATTTCGAATGAAACTGTCTTGCTTCCAGGACGGAAAGTGTCTTGATTCCAGGCGCTGTAACCGTTGCGAATTTGAATAATTAAACTAAAACACCCCCCCCCCCACACACACACATATCACACAAATGTACCCACACACATAATTATATATCTATTTACATATATATACATATATATTTCCATTACTGGAACTGTTAGCACATTTTAGAATAGTTGGATGTACTAAAGAGAAAATTCGCTCCATTAAACCTTGCAAAATGATGACATTAAATCCTGCAAATTGATGATATTAAAAGAAGTCTTTTATAGTATTTAGTGATATCTAGAAATGTTGTGTCAGGACCAACAGCTCAGAAAATACGACATATTTTCCGTTCTACTATTTTCCTGGATTTGGGACTAATTTTCTCGGAAAGGCGTAGTTCTCTCTTAAGGCGTTTGAGTGTTGTGTGATAAATATTTTGTTGCTGTATCTTATCAGCGGTCACTATTGACGTGTAGAGTTTCTTTCGAATATATTCATAGATGATTCATAACATTTTGATTCTTGACCAATTTTTCCACACAAGAAAAGAGAGGGAGGGTGAGCGAGTGTAAGAATGAGGGAGAGAGAAAGAGTGGAAAATTGACTGAAACCGAGATAGAGAGACAGAGCGGTCGCTGTGACATAACGGATATGAAAATGACATCAGTCATGACGAGCACATTAGCAATTGCACTGTATTTGCAATTCTTAAAATATGTTCTCCTATTATTTAAACAAATTTAAGATGAAATCATATTATAGTGCCGGATTAATTAAGATAGAATAAACAATTAAATTGGAAATTAATAAAATAACAAAAATCAAAGAGGTTTAGTCTCGGCTGAGAATAATTATTTTCGTGATAGCATCCATAAATTCCTTAACTGGAGCTTTGGCCTGATCTGTTCTTTGTTTAAATCCTGTTAAAAGATTTAGCACTAAGAATGCTTGATATAATTAAACGAAAGCATCCATTTCATTTCTCGTTGGATGATGATTAGTAACGATCGGCAATGACAGTGTTTAAGTGTGTACTAACAAATGATATGGACAGGCGTTAATGGCTAAATATCAGTAGCTATAAATCATGATAATCCTTTCGGAAGAACTTCACTACAGATAATCGTTAACCATTTCCACTAATCCTTTGATGGCAGGTAATTTCTTGCAGGCTAGCAACATAGGGAAGTTAATTAGATCTTTGACAATGTCGGCAGAGGTCAAATAAGATAATGTTTAATAGGTTTGTTCACGCATTTAATCAGACGCTTTTGAGAGAAAGAGAGAGAGAGAGAGAGAGAGAGAGAGAGAGAGAGAGGGAGAGGGAGGAGAGAGAGGGGGGAGAGAGGGGGGGGAGAGTTGTGATCGTTTGTACAGAAGAATGAGTGGTCGCTATTAAAGCTTTATGAAACGTTCTAACAGATCAATGTGTAGTAGTAGTAGTAGTAGTAGTGGTAGTAGTGGTAGTAGTAGTAGTAGTGGTGGTGGTGGTAATAATAAAGCAAAGAGTCTATGGAGAATGCTATAAAATCAGAGATAAGCTTTCCGGAAACAAAGAAGGCTTAAGCGGTTTCAATACTCACTGTTGCCTGTCAATACTTTTCACTTATGACGCTAATTCATTTGGAATAAGCGGCAACATCACATTAACTTGCTTTTTCAATTTTTTTCTTCTTCAAGAAGGAAAACACGATTATCAACACAGAGAAATTATGAAGTATCGCTTGGCTGTGTCAGAATTCAGACTTATACATAAGCAACCACGTACATAGATGTTTGTGTGTGTGTGTGTGTGTGTCAATTTATACCTGTGTGTGAATACACACACACAGACACATATACATACACACACACACATATACATATATATATATTTACATGTATATGCATATACGGGGTGGCAACGCTAAACAGTCATGTGTGTAAATACTAGGTTATTGTCAGTTCCAATATGCTTGAGGCTTATTCGAACCCGTAAAAAGAGCCATTCAAAGCGGTTTGTCATGGAGAAAAATTTGCTGACAGTCAGAAATTTTCTCCATGACAAATCAAAGTGAATAGCTTTCTTACGGGTTCAAATATGTCTCAACCATATTTGAACTGCTAATAACCATGTATATATATATAACCTGGGGCACAACTTCTTAGGTGCAGGAATGGCTGTGTTATAAGCGGCTTGCTTACTAACCATATGGTTCCAGGTTCAGTACCACTGCGTGGTGCCTTCGGAAAGTATCTTCTACTATTGCCTCGGGGCGACCAAAGCTTTGTGGTACGGAGTTGGTAGACTGGCCGCCCCATTTCACAAGTCAGAATGTCGTTTCGGCCTCAGACTAAATATAAAAAAAAAACTAAAGGTACCGTTCACCCTTCTCTGAAAGATAAACCCCACGATTTGTATATCATCATCTCGGGAAGCATTTTGATTTTTAATTAATTTTGAAAACACTAATTATACAACTGCTATGGTGGCAATGCTCCAGTTGATCCGATCAAGAGAACAGCCTGATCGTGAAATTAACGTGCAAGTGGTTGAGCACTCCACAGACACGAGTACCCTTAACGTAGTTCTCGGGGAGTGTCACAAGGCTGGCCCCCTTTGAAATACAAGTACAACAGAAACAAGAAGAAAGTGTGAGAGAAATTTGTTGTGAAAGAGTACAGCAGGGTTCGCTACCCATCTTCTACCGGAGCCTCGTGGAACTTTAGGTGTTTTTGCTCAATAAACACTGACAACGAAACCGCGATCCTGCGAGCGAGAGTCTGCTGCCCTAACCACTGGGCCATTGCGCCTCCACATGTCTGTCTATACATTCGAATTAAATATATCAAATTTATAAAGCTAATTCCAGTTGAAAGAACTCCATCGATTACAGAGATATCCATGAAGATGTGACTTGAGTATTTCATTGAATGTATTTGCTGGCCAACGCGCAGAAAGTGGGATGGCCGGTTCCCATTGGGGTATATCTCATACCTTATGGATTAAATATAAAGCAAAATAAAATAAGCTCCATCACGGGACCTAGGACGTATACGAGTTGTTTCCAGCATTCTACAGCTTATAAGTGGCCGAACTCAGAAGAAACTCGCCTTCAACGGGACTCCAATCCGTCCTATGGATACACGTTTAGTGCTGACTGGACTGTATCAACGTTAAATAAAGTGTTTTACAAAAACAAGAAGGATATATTTGATGATGGTGTTGTTGTTGGTGGTGGTAGCGAGAACGATAGATAGATAGAGTGCGAAAGATTATGCATTTATGTATAAATGAGATGCGGTCATCCTTTCATACATCTGTAGTTGACAATAATGCAAACTTCTATGACTTGATACAAGGAGATCAAACAAATAGGAATGGGATAGAAAGAATCGGTAAAACAATTACAAATATTTCAATATTAACAATAAATGTCTTAGTCAACTGAGACGGAAACAGATGAAGATGGTGATGCAACTGTAAAGGAAAACAGTGATACACTTTCGGAGGTGACAGGGACATGAATTAATCAAGTAGCCAAAGGGAAAATGGCAAGAAAAAAATTTCGAAAGAGAGGCTATAAGGGACGGGAGTGTCAGCTGCAGGACCAACAAAGCGGGAGGACAGAGAGAGAGAAAGAGATAGAGCGTGTAAGGAAAATGGAGGTACAAAGTGATAGAATAAGTCATAGTCATTAACACACACACATACACACACAGAGACTTACCGTCACACACAGAAATTCAAGTTTATTTAATTTTCTGTACACGTCTCTTATTATCCTTATGATGATAATATTTAAGAATATGGAGTCAAAGGAAAATTCACACTGCTATATAAACACACACAAACTATCAAACATATAAGAAAAACACATATATTCTCAAACCCCACTCTTATGCATACATACATACATACAAATATATACAGTCACACATGTGGGTATATATGTGTGAATATACACATGAAATATCCGTATATAATATATATTCATATATTACAAATTATACACTAATTTCATCTTTGAAAAGTATTTATATTATTTTTATGCACTAATGGAAAATTTCTGAAACCGGCTTATACCATTACATGCAGAATTAAAAATACTTAATCAAGAATAAACAGATGCATATATATATATATATATATATATATATATATATACACAAATATATCCACATACACACACACGCGCACACACACAAACACACACATATATATGCACTTGCATAAATGCGCGCGAGCGTTGCGTAATTCTGTACATTTGTATAATGAATATATACATATACATACATGTATATATATATGTAGACGCACACAAATATTATTTTGTTTTTTCTTTATATGTGAGTGGGAATTCGTGCGTACGTGCGTGCGTCTGTGTATGTGCGTGTGTCTGGTGTGCAGATATTCACAGTTAAGTGTATAAATACAGATATACATACATAGGACATTCTACGCATTCATAATCTAGTTTCTTTAGAGACATATTTCAAATTAAATACTATTACGAAACACTCGCTCTATACGCTGTTGCTTTTCATATTCACATTGAAAATATACATCATTAAAATATATTCAAAACATACCATTTCTACATATTCAAAATAAATAGAATTCACTATATATTAATAAAAAGATAAATATTATAATCAGTAACAAAATAACAACATTATTATATATGAAAATACATATACCAACTTCTCGGTTATTCAAAATATTCGCTATTACTACATTTATCAATAAATGGAAACTTTACTGGATATTCAAAATATGTCGCATTACGAATACACATATATATTTTGTCGTTGTTTCCATTCTTAGTTTAGGCTCCATATAAAAAATAAAACAATTACAAAAAAATAGCAAAAAGACGCCATTTTAGCGGCGGCTCTACTTTGGATGTGAAAAAAGAGGGGTGCAATAATTATTCTTGACATAAATCAAATTTTACATCTTTGAGTAGTTGTTTGAAGTCGACGATAACATTAGCAAGGATTCGATAACGATTGCGAAAAATGATCTTGCCAAAGAGAAGTTTTAAACACATTACATTACGCACAATATACACACACAATTTAAGCATATACGTGTGTATATATATATATATATATATATATATATATATATATATATATCTGTGTGTGCAGGGAGTGTGGGAGAGAGGTACAAAATCTATAAGTGAGGGGGAAATTACATATAAATGTATTCATACATTTCTAATATATATATATATATATATATATATATATATATATATATATGCATATACACAAATATGTATATTATGTATAGATGCCTGTAAATGTGTGTGGTGTGTCTGAACGTATCAGTGTGTTTGTGTGTGTGTATATATATATATATATATATATATATATATATATATATATATATATATATATATATATATGCATGTATTTATGATTATATGCTTGTGTGCGTGAGTACGCGTGTATGGATGTGTGCGGAGTCGGAAATAGAGAAAGGGAGATGAAGAGAGAGGGAAGGAGAGAGAGAGAGAGTGGAGTGATAATAAACAGAGTAAGAGGCTAAATAAATAATGGAAGTGCAAATGTTTGTTTGATTGAAAGCTTTAAACTAAATGGCCCACTAATGGGATTTACCAATTACTAAAAGCAATCTCCTTCCCCCATCTCACTCACCCTCCTTGCAAATTAAACCATTAGCCCTTGCTGAAAGCCAAAACTAAGGGATGAAGAGTTAACTGCTTTTTTGTGTCTATTTTGATTTTCGTGCAGGAATATTTAAGGAATATATATAGTTTTGTCGTTATCCAAAATATTTAGTTCTAGAATGGAAAAAGATGAAATAAATAAATAAATATAGATATAAATAAATAAATAAATATAAAAAAAATTAACGTTTATTTTCATCTCTTTTTCACGTTCCTATGATTTATATTCATCAGAATATTAATTCCTGTAAATGAATCACATTTTTTTTGTTTGTTGTTTCTTATGTTATGTAGGCTAAATGGAATGGTTCACTCGAAATTCTATACAGTACAAGAGAAGGAAATGGAATTGCGATCATGTGAGGATGACTAATTGAAACATTAAATAGTTGTCAAATGCATGATATATGGTGATGGATTGTACGATGGAATCAGCAAAATGGTTTACTTTGAAAAAGAAATGACGATTTCTGATGTATCGCATTGTTTTTGCAAACAGCTCTTTACATTTCGCCCAGAGATATTGCATTTTTTTTTTTTCAAATACGATTAATAATGTCATGGTACATATTTTGAGCTTTTTATTTCTACAAACCCACTCAGTAGTAAGACAGTCTTATCAAAGGAGGATCGGCAGTTCAATCCATTTATCGGCACTTTGCTGAGTTTGAGAAGAAAAAGGCCCCGCAATCTCCAAATATCTCACTCTTTTGATACAATGGAGACCGATGCAATAAGCGAAACAGAAAATATTTAGCAGATTATGAGTTGATTTAGGGGAGGAGACAGGCATCGTTCTAGATTATTCCGGCAATATTTATGTAACTATAAATGGCAACGAGCTCACAGAATCGTTAACCGATCGGTGAAAATGTTTCTCGACATTTCTTCTGGCATTCACGTTAGTATTTTCACCTAAGATTTACGTGGTTTTGGTTACATTGGGGTCACCTTATACACTTCCAATCCTCTTACTTTATTTTCTATATCTCATAGGCGCAGGCATGGCTGTGTGGTAAGAAGCTTGCTTGCCAACCACATGGTTCCAGGTTCAGTGCCTTTGCGTGGCACCTAGGTAAACGTTTTCTACTACAGCCTAGGGCCGACAAAAGCCTTGGAGTAGGTTTTGGTAGATCGAAATTGAAAGAAGCCCGTCATATATATATGTGTGTATGTTTGTTCTCCATCTTCACTTGACGACCAGTGTTGCTGTGTTTATATCCTCGTAAATTAGTGGTTCAGCAAAAGAGACCGATAATGGGGTCGATTTGTTCGATTTAATAAATCCTTCCAAGCGATGCTCCAGCATGACGGCATTCAAATCACTGAAACAAGTAAAAGAATTAAAGAATAATGTGATATTGTTGTTCTTAACTGGCTTTCTTCTTTTAGAGGTTGCTTATAGCACTTTTTTTCTGCGCCGAATTTCATGTTAATTTCTTTGGTAAATCCATTTACTGTCTGTAGTATAGTTTCCGGTTGTTTATCATTTGTAGTATTCATCTTGAGATTATTCATATAAAAGTGATTGTACATTATTTTACCATAGCAGTTACGTCTACATCCAGTTCTCTTTTAGCATCTCGATTAAAAGCGACAGTGCCACACAGAAAACGAATGGTTAGAGAGTGTCTGTAGCTGCAGAACCGTTTCCCATTTATTCAAGTTTGGAATATGTTATTATTGCCGGCGGTACCTTGTTCAAGGCTGTTTTTTTTTCTGTGAAAGTCTTCTGGTAATTGATTCAAGCCATGTTTAGACTTCTTTTTCTGTTGGCTGTTTTCAGTTATGTCTTTCTTGATCAATAACTGGTTTTCACAGCCATATGAGTCTTTGCAGCATCCCTTCTGCTCTTTTCAAAACAGGTTGTTATCTTCTAGATGTCTGACCATTTCCTGCGATGTCATCGCTGATAAGGCTTTGTAGGTTGTGGACTGACATGTTATGTGTCCGTAGTGGTATAGGTTTGTAGTTTCAGTAGATTTAGGAATTAGTATGGCTTCCCCTTTTGTGAGACATTCCGGTGTTGTCTTTGGCCTCATTAGCATTTCATTGAACTTCTGTGTCAGTGCCTTGTATGTATTTTTTTCCAGAAATTGGTAATCTTCTCGTTCGCTGGTGATTTCCATTCATTTAGTTTTCCCCATAAAATTTTCCCTTCCGTTTTTATGAGTGTTCAGAGTTGTTCAGGTGCTCTGCTTTTTTTTTTGTTTTTTTTTTTGCTTTAATTGACTATTTCAGAGGTAGTTCCTTCACCGAACCATATATCTTTCCAAAATACTTCTAAGTCACCTGCTGCTGGTGCTGCATTGCTCTTCATAATAAGAGGGTGGTTGTTGCTTTGCATCAAGTCGGCCTAAATTAGGCAAAACTATAATAAAAAATACCCCAACTGCAAGTCACCGTTGTGATTTTGCGTGTATAAATAAAGATTACATAATTCAATGTGTTGCTTATCGTGAAGACGATGGGATGTGATTGCTGAAAGATCAAGCTATTATTTCTAGGATATCGAAGGCAACGAAGAGGCAGAATCGTTTACACGGGGTATTCCGTCCATTTTCACGTTCTGAGTTCAAATTCTGCCGACGTCCACTTTGCTTTTCATCCTTTCGGGGTCGATAAATTGAGCATCAGCGAAATTCTGGGTTTCGTGTAATCAACTAGTCCACTCCCTCAAAACTTCAGGCCTTGTGCCTATAATAAAAGAGATTATTTCTAGGATATCGAAGGCAACGAAGAGGCAGAATCGTTTACACGGGGTATTCCGTCCATTTTCACGTTCTGAGTTCAAATTCTGCCGACGTCCACTCTGCTTTTCATCCTTTCGGGGTCGATAAATTAAGCACCAGCGAAATTCTGGGTTTCGTGTAATCAACTAGTCCACTCCCTCAAAACTTCAGGCCTTGTGCCTATAATAAAAGAGATTATTTCTAGGATATCGAGCGTCTACTTTGAGTCTATCCCTTCTAGACTTGTACAGCTTCGGCTGATACTGCAGCTATATCTTATATATATATCTTATATATCTGAGACGAAAGCTTTGCCCTGTAGTGATGCAGATAGCTTCGAATTATTTGTGTTCTTAAATGACGATACACTCCGAATATATATTTGAAATAATTTCATGCGTACACTTAAATTCGTTGTTTTACATAAGTTTTGTGGGAGAGGAGAAGAAATGAAATATGAAATCTCAGAGAAAACAGTTCGTATTAGGGAATAGATTGCGTTCATATACTCCTCAGTTTTTTGACTTTGCTCCATTTGAGTATCATCTTTATAGATTATTGCAACATTATTTTGAGAGAAAACCAATTTATTAATTGTGAACAGGTTACAAAATTATTTCGAATATTGCTTTGGCTTTTGACCTGGGGAATTTTACGCTTGATGGATCAACAATTTGTCAAATAGAATGGAATATATTACCCATAATAAGGGGAAATATCATGATTAAATATATTAATTAATACCAATGAAGCATTTGTATCGTTCCTATTTTGAAATGCGACAAAAATTTGCTTCCATCCTAATACTTCTGTTGAAGATAAACATTCTATAATGTAGTATTGTATATATGATAAACAATGCAGTCATGGCTGGTAAATCCTTTTGATTACAGATCTTACTCCATCTGGTGGGAAATGGGATAAGCAGCTCAATAGTTTTGCAGGTTTCATTCTCTTACAGGTCCGTGAAAAATGAGGAATAATTTCCTCATGTGACTGAAACTGTTAGTTTTAGTTCATTAGGAATGTTTGGGAACATTTTTGTGGCAGCCGCCATTAAGAGATCTCATTCTCTCCACCGACGCAACCGTTACTTTCACTGGAATAACTAATATACAAGTTGTTCTGGTGGTTGTAAAGAGAGCGTTTCTTATTATAAACATGCTGTTATAAATACAAATTCAATTTCCTTTGATGCTTTGCGTACAACAAACATATCGTTACGCTGTGTGCGTATGCATGTATCCGTGTATATATATATGCATGTGCTTATATACACATATGAATGTATGTACATATGATATGATATATATATATATATATATGTATATATATATATATATATATACATATATAAATAAATATATATATATGTATATATATGCATATATATATACAAATATATATCCATACATACATGTATATGTAAGCATATTTATATACATACACAGACGTACACATATATGTATATATCTGCATACATATAAACATACACACACACACATACGCATCATATTGAACGATGAGTATAAAATGTTGAATGATAGATAATAAAGTGGGGAGTCTAGTTATGTAAATGAGAATGGACGACAGTATAAAACGATATTTATCGGGGAGACATTTGTTTCTAGGCTTTTGTAATCCGTTATTATGATAGTATGACGTATATTGTGTCAAAATACGTTCTGTGATGAAGAAAATTTCGCACAGTATTATGATAGCTAGTTTGTAATCACTATATTCAATATTTATTATTTCGTTGATTCTCTTTCCTAATGTGTAACCGTACACACAAAGTCCTTTACTAATCGTTGGTGGAAACTATTTACGCAAGCACAATAAATCTTTGCATTGTGCTTCACCAATTTTTATGTCATTCTCTAACTATTGAACATAAATTTGATTGATTAATTTATGTTCCTGTTCTATCTTTGATCCTACTTCCGACGACTACAGATCATATTAGCAGAATAATCGGCCATGCTAGTGTCGATTTCATATCATTTATCAGATGTTTTAGTCAATACAAGTCTCTTATATCAATATATATATATATATATATATATATATATATATATATATATATATATATATATATATATATATATATATAATATATATATATTTATGTATATATATGTGCATATGTATTGTAGTACAAACGAAAGCAAACAACATATACTAGAATGGTTGCTTTTCTGCTTCTGTTATGGCATATCTACTATGGCGGTGGAGGTTTGTATAACATTTCTTCTGGTAGTAAAATAAGTGCAAACAATATAAATGTGTCTTTCGTAATATATTTTACAGTCATAGTCTGCGTAGTGATTCACATTCGTTCTAACAATAAATATCAGTCAATGCATCAATGATCCAAAGAACAGATTCAAACTATTAGCAATAAAGTTGTCGTTTGTGGTGTTTAACCCATGCCAGCCTCGATACAGCAGCAGACCTATGAACAAAAGACTTTCTAGCCATGACCATCTCTTTCTTCACTAATAGTATTTCTTGAATTTTATTCAAAATTATTTTCTGTCTGAAAACGCTAGGATAACAGAACACAATGTCAACATTTTCACAGTCAAAGACCCTTTCTTTTTAAAGGAATTTCTATAAAATCTCACCCCGAAATTCCTTGCTCTTCGTGCGGTAAACTTTGGCTGCTTTGACGTGCTCCAGCGGCACATACTCCGTTATCTGAGCTGATCTCTCCCCGGTTTTTGAAAAGCATGTCGAGTGATTAGACCGATTCTATTGCCTAACAATGAATTTTTCCCTACTTTCATCAATAAAACTGAAATATGTGTGTAAGTGAATAATCGCATCTGGATAATATCACATTTCACATTGAACCTTTTAAAAATATTGGGCACAACCTTCGCAGGTCTAAATCAGGAACCGCTGCATTAGGCTGTCATTCGAGAAAGATTTGACTGCTATTTGTGGTGTGACTAACTGCTTTATATTCATTCGTTGGCTAACATTAGCTTTCTCGAATTTCTTTCATGTTTGCAGTTATCGCCCGCTGAAAGAATAATTTCTTATACGTAATGGAGTTATCGATATTGTTTAACCTCAAGTCGGCCCTGATACTGTAGGCATATTTATAAGGATCAATCCAGCTATAGGCATTCATCCAGTAAGATAGGACGTGATTTAAAGAAGATTTGTAGCAATTTCTGGCAGGTTGAGTATTAGCAGATGCTCAAGGAAAGAAAGAAAGGTAGTTTCACGTTTCGAGCAAGGCGCTTTGTCAGAAACAGGAGACGGAGGAAGTCCAAGAGAAAAGGAAGACGGATGAAAAAATTCACCAACAATTCACATGTGGATATATATGATTATAAAATATTTCAAAATTCACCTACATTGTTGCTTGTTCATAATATGTCCCCCTTCTTTTAATGAATACGCATTATCTCTCTTGACAGAATATGTTTTTTTCTTTTGCAGTTATTGAACCGCAAAACAGCTCCGACTGAGCATACGTTTTTTCTGACGACCAGTTCCTGACCATCCTGTTGTATTTTTCTCCCTGTGATATTGTATCTAAGACTACATTATACGAATTGCTTATCATAATTGACAGCAATTTCAGGATATCGCGTCACCAGATACAGGCCTCTGTTGCTCAACTCTGTTTTTATACATAACACCGAAGAAAACGTAACGCTATAATTTACACAAGAATTTGTATTTCAGGATGCAATCACAAGACAAAGAAATTAGAAACGGAGAACAATTGATTCAATTTCCAACTTATTTCTAAGAAAATCACATGAATTCCAAAGTATTGTTTTTTTCAACATAATTCTTTAAAGGTGTTAAGTAAGTTAACACATCCTTAATATATTCAAAAGTGTAAATAAGGAAAAAAGAAAAGACGCTTTCAGTGGCGGTAAGTTGCAAATCTATTGTTTCTTTAGAAATGCTAAGACATTTAAAATGTCGTTTAAATAGTCAGGTAGGGTAGAACACATTTAAATCAACTGGCAATTCTACCCGTATTTGAATTTGAAAGCGTGATACAAGTTAATATGAGCAAAAAACCCAAAATAAAATAAAATAAAATGAGAAATAACCAGAAACATGCATAAACATAAATACATACACGCACACTTGTATATACTTATAAATTTACGAGTATATAATCTTTTAGTGTAATTGTGCGTATGTACGAATATGTAACAACTGATATATATATATATATATATATATATATATATATATATATACACATATATATATATATACACACACATATATATATATATATATATATATATATATATATATACACATATATATATATATGTATGTATGTATAGGAGAATTATTTAATCTGACAAAATATATTTGAAAATGAAGTTGAAATGTCGTATTATAATGTAAATCATCGTGAATAAAAAGTGGCCATTTTGACAAAATGCCTGGGAATCTAGGTAAGATTCTATGCAAAATATATGTAATTTAAAAGAATTAAGATTCTCTGTCATGTTGATTGCTTAGATGCCTGGGCTGTCGTTTGAAGTTTCTTTAATGCATTACTGCATGAATTTAGAAGAGAGAGAAATAAAGAGAGAGGGAGAGAGCGAGAGGGAGAGAGAGAGAGAGAGAGAGAGAGAGAGAAAGAGAAAGAGAGAGAGACGGACGAAGCACACACAAAATGGAAGGAGTGTGATAGAAAGTGTGACAGTAAGGCGGCAAGTTGGCAGAGACGTTAGCACACCGGGAAAATGCTGAGTTCAAATTCCGAAGAGGTTGACTTTGCTTTCATCCCTTTCGAGGTCGATAAACTGTGTACCAGTTACGCACTAGGGTCGATATAATCGACTTAATCCGTTTGTCTGTCCTTGATTGATTTGAGCCTAGAACATAATGAATGTGTGTTTGTGTTTTTGAGTGTTTGTGTGCGTATATATATATATATATATATATATATATATATATATGTAAATATATGTGTGTGTGTGTGTGTGTGTGTGTGTATGTGTGTGTGTGTGTGTGTGTGTAAATATATATATGTGTGTGAACATGTCTTTATGTGAGTTTAGTATTTGTGATGGACATTTTGAAATCGTTTATGGTGTGGTCGTTGTTCTTCCTGATGATCTTAATTACTCTAACTTGTATTTTTTAACTGACATTGTTTTTGCTTTATGTTGGATATAAATGGTTGCCATTTTTCTGTGATTTTTTTTGCAGTTCTATCGGTGGTCATTTCCTTGTTCAGTTGTTTGATGGTGAATTATATCTCTGGCGTGTGTGCTTTCTGTGTTCTTTTTCTTTTTTTTAGTTTGTCTTTTATGATTTTAGCTATTTATGGTGCCTAATTGGGATTGTGCGTTTTATATCACCTTTGGGGATATGTTTTTGATGTGTTTATAATAATATTTTAAATACATCTATCGCAATGTCTACACTGGTAATCATCGAGCGGTTTTACTCTAAAAATCTCAATTCTGTTTCTGAAGAATATCCTTATGTTCTTCATTGATGTGCTCAATGATGGTCGTTATGATGATATTTGATGGATAATTCTTTTAAAGTCGGGTGAATTGGATGCCAAGCAGTAGGATCCTAGTGGTGGGAAACAGAAAGCGGTGTCTGAGGAAGAATTGTTGTAGCTGTCCTTGTGACGTACGTGTGCGTGTTAGACAAGATCATTTACAATATAGAGGGCTTAGTTTCTATGACATTGCTTAAAGTCTCTTTGCTCTGTATGCTATTTCAAATCCACAGGTGTTGTTTCTGTTGAAGTCTCTAGCCACGTTTCTGTTAATGAAAGGGTTACAGCAATTTTACTAGGTAATGTAATCTGGAGGAACGGCTGAAAAATATCAGGTCTTCTGTGTATGTCATTTACATTTGACGGATATTTGTGCTCATCTTGTTTGTTGTTAACACCACGTTTCGGCTGATATATCCTCCAACCTTCATCAGGTGTCTTACAGAAATTTCGAACCTGGGTTCTCATTCCTAAGGTAATAATGAAAACAAAAAAAAAATAAATAAATAATAATAACATCGAAAAATACCTTAGGAATGAGAACCCAGGTTCGATATTTCCCCAAGACACCTGATGAAGGCTGGAGGGTATATCAGCCGAAACGTTGTGTTAACAACAACAACAAAAATGAGGACAAATATCCGCCAAATGTAAATAATATAAATAATGTAAATAATGTACGTAATTCCTCATCTCTTAAATATAGAAATGTAATTCTGTGTATGTTTATTATAAAAATGTGCTCGGTGTGGCCACTTGTTTATTTTGAACGTCTGAGATTCTCGTGAAGTGTCGTCTCTTGGTAATTTTCGAATATGTTATCTATGAAGTGAATCAGAGTTTTTATATCTGATATAAGATTACTGCTGCTTTGAAATTGGCTCTCTTTTCTGATGTGAATAGAATTTAGAATGGTAGTTGTTTGATCATGATGGTATCCATGTTAGCATTGAATGTGGAGAAGGAGGCGATGCTGGTGGTGATACTGACGCTGATGTTGGGAAACTAACGTTGACGCTGATGACGTTATTGCCATTGATGGTGCCATGTATGATGTTGGAGGTAGTGGTGTCAGCGATGGCGTTGGCGTTGGTGGTGCTGATTATTGTGGAGATAATTACACTGAAGATGACGGTGATGAAGGCGGCGAGAGAAATGACGACGATTGCTTCGGTGGTGATTCCGACGACGATGATGATAGTGGCGCTGGTGTGGTGGAGATGATGATGATGATGATGATGGTGGTGGTGGCGGTAGTGACGATGATGATGATGATGGTGGTGGTGGTGACGATAAGTAGGAAGTGGACGTGAAGTCGGATGACGACGGAGATTACGACATTGACGACGACGACGGCGAAGACAACGGTGGCGAAGACAGCTACGAAGATTGCAGGATAGTGATGCTGCCGCTGCTGCTGCTGATGATGATGATTGTGATGGTGATATTTGAAAGGTGAAACATCGTGTTGTAATAATGTACATCGGATTTTTAATGTGTTGGAAGAGACGGGCAACGTCACAGCAATTTTAGCGTGTGATAGAATTATAAAACTTGCCAACAATGGTACATAAAAATGAGAACAGGAGACGGGAAATTAAAACAGCGAATTGCTAACAAATCGTGACTTTGGTACTTTCATACAAGTTCAATGCCTTCAAGCAGTCGCAGTCGATATCAATTTGAACACAAACGCACGCAAAAAAATAACACGCATATACTAAGAAATGTATAGACACAGAAACACACATATAGAGAAGCACACAAACACACATAGACAGACATGCTTATATTCGCATATACATAAAAGTAGACAAGGACACACAGATGATTGCTCACGTAAATAACAAGCATTCACACTCCTATTAGAAGTATTAGAATTCATAGCAGTCCAAGCTCATTTTGAAAGTTTATGGAATTGGTATTGTTTTGTTATTAATATTGTGTTTCTCTTTAGATAGGAGAATTGTAGAGGAGTGGACGTGTACTGAAGGAAAATGGTAGCATGATGGAATGGAGTAATTGTAAGTTCGTGTTCGAAGATTAAGACAGAGGATATGTTCTGACCAGATTGTAGTGGTTTAGTCCGAAATGTTGTTATACATACGCGCGTGTGTTCATACAAGAAGACACGAAAATAAATACACAAACATTATGTTTATATATTCATATGCATGCCTACATACTTATAT
>NC_142948.1:29960097-29962477 GCF_046866305.1 Octopus bimaculoides | reverse complement strand
TGGCAGTTATTTGCTCCATCTGTCTCGCCTCCCGATCGCGTCTCTCTCTTAGTCACATGATGATACGTTTTTCTTTATAGCAAATTTCATTTGCATTCTCTCAAGCTACTCGCCATCTCTCTTACTCACTCATTTTCTTTCTCTCCCTATCTCTCTCTCCCTCATTTTCTTTCTCTCCCTCTCTCTCTCTCCTCATTTTCCTTCTCTCCCTATCTCTCTCTCTCTCATTTTCTTTCTCTCCCTCTCTCTCTCTCATTTTCTTTCTCTCCCCTCTCCCTCTCTCTCTCATTTTCTTTCTCTCCCTCTCCCTCTCTCTCTCATTTTCTTTCTCTCCCTCTCCCTCTCCCTCTCTCTCTCATTTTCTTTCTCTCCCTCTCTCTCTCTCTCTCTTTCTCTCCCTCTCTCTCATTTTCTTTCTCTCCCTCTCCCTCTCTCTCTCATTTTCTTTCTCTCCCTCTCTCTCTCTCTCTCATTTTCTTTCTCTCCCTCTCTCTCTCTCTCTCATTTTCTTTCTCTCCCTCTCTCTCTCTCTCTATATATATATATATATATATATATAGGAGCAGGAGAGACTGTGTGGTAAGTAACTTGATTACCAACCACATGGTTCTGGGTTCAGTTCCACTGCGTGGCACCTTGAGCAAGTGTCGTTTAGTATAGCCTCGGGCCGACCAAAGCCTTGTGAGTGGATTTGATAGTAGGCGGAAACTGAAAGAAGCCAGTCGTATGTATATATATATATATATATATATATATATATATATATATATATGTATGTATATATATATATATATATATATGTGTGTGCGTGTGTGTATGCATGTGTGTGTATATGTTTGTCCCCCTACCATCGCTTGACAACCGATGCTGGTGTGTTTACGTCTCCGTAAGCTAGCGGTTCGACAAATAAGACCCATAGAATAACTACTAGGCTTACAAACAATAAATCTTAGGGTCGATTTGCTCGACCAAAGGCGGTGCTCCAGCACGGCCGCAGTCAAATGACTGAAACAAGTAAAAGAGTATATATATATCCAAAGCTTTCCAGTTTCATTCATATTTGTAACTTACTTCTTTTCCTTAGATGCTCATTCTTTGTCGATCCTTGTCTCTTGTCTGTCGTTCAATCTATTTCACTATCCTTCTATCTTTCTCTCGAGATTTTAATTCTCATAGCAAAATTCAAATCAGCTCCCGTTTTCTTTCAAAACATCTTTTAAAATACGGTCTGTGTTTCTCGCTGTCTCTTTCTTTTTTTATCTTTCTCTTTTTGTGCGTCTCCCTCTCTTTCCTTTAACCTTACATCCTCTTTCTCATTCTGCATTATCTTCTCTCGTTTCAGTGACGTAGCTTTATTATACATCTAACACTCAAACTTCGACATCTTCCACAGACGCACACAAACGTACATACATACATACACAGAAACAGACATATATGCAAACACAATCATACACGCAAACATTTATGTATATATATATATATATATATATATATATATATATAGGAAAGAGAGGGAGGTATAATATATATATATATATATATATATATATATATATATATATATATATATATATACATATATATATATATATATATATATATATACATATATATATATGTACGTATGTTTTATTTTTGTCATTTGCAAAATTTATACCTCTCTCTCTTACCTATTTCATCCACGCATTTATTTCGACGTTTTCCTGGCCATTTCTTCACTATCACACTTAGACTTCCATATAATTCATCTAACATCTCTCTATAATTCCATCTTCCTATCTCCATTTCTTTCTTTCTCTCACTCTCTCTCTCTCTTCTTCAGCTTCTTCCTCCGTATTTCCTTTCACTCTTCTGAATTTCTATACTTTCCATCTTATCACAAATTCTTATTTACTTTTTCCTTTAAAATATTTTCTTTTCTGTGATAAACCATTTGACACCAAATTATGTTTAATTTTTGCAAATAACGTCTAATTTCCATTCTCTTAAGAATCTCTCGTATGCCAAATTTAACTCATTTTTTTCTCCCTTTCTTTCATTTCCTTTCCTAGTTGCTGTTGTTGTTGTTATTATTATTATTATCATTTCACCAGCACTACCACCACTACTACCACCATCACCACAACTATCAAACATCACCACCTCTGCCGCTACCGCTACCGCTGCCACCCACCACCACCACCACCACCAGTACTGTCGTCGTCGTCGTCATCATCATCGTCACCATCACCATTATCGTCACCATCATCATCATCATCGTTATCATCATCATCCCAACCACCTTTATTCATACTTTTGTTGATGTCGGTTGTAATAATTATAATTAGTCTTGTGGTTGTTGTGTTTCTGTTTATGATGTTGTTCCGCTTCTTGTTGA
>NC_142948.1:29947597-29950097 GCF_046866305.1 Octopus bimaculoides | reverse complement strand
TATATCTATATACATACATATATATACACATACATATATATACACATACATATATATATATATATATACACATACATATATATATATATATATATATACACATACATATATATATATATATATACACATACATATATATATATACACATACATATATATATATACACATACATATATATATACACATACATATATATATATATATATATATATATATATATATATATATGCATACATACATACACACACACACATATTTATATTCTTTAAACGATTTGTAGGTGCGATAGAAGTCCATACGCGTATTACTGGTGGTGTATATACTTTTCCAAAGAGTGCTTGTTTCTTTTATTGTATGTGACACCTGATACATTTGGTGTTGGAGGTCTCCAATATAGTTTATTCTGCGAGGGAACCAGAGAGGTAATCGTTGTGTTTATGAGACCTAATCACTGATCTGAACTGGAAACGAAAGGGTGTATCATTCACAGCTAGAAAGCAATTGATGTTAAGAGGGAGTTGCTAAAACCTGTTGTATTGCAATGGGAAAAGGTGAATGTAGTGTTTTTCAGTTCGAAAATGTGAATGCAATGTTTTTAGACGTTACCTTCGCAAGGAGTTAGATAAATGGTTAGATAAGGTAGCTAGCTAGCTAGCTAGATAGATAGATATATAGATAGATAGAGAAAGATAGAGAGAAAGAGAGAGAATGAGGTACAGGAAATGAGAGACAGATTTTGAGAAAAAGAGAGATAAAACCAAGCCAGATCAAACTACGACGGAAGATATTGTTTTGGAGAAACAAGTTTACATGGATGTAGACATATGAGGGTGGGCTGAAATGTTCAAAGGCTGATTATGGAGGGCTGATACTAGAGCTGTGAAATTTTGCATGCAAACTCGTGTTATGAATAACAGCATTGTTTCGTTCCAGATAAAACGTTATCTGACTCTTGAGAGAAGACTTCAGAAGTAGCTATGTATATATGTATGTATATATATATATATATATATATATATATATATATATATATATATATATATACATGCATATATGGGTACAGGATATCAAGAAAACGTCAACAAAATGAGAGAAGAGAACATAAATAACAAAACTATAGAAGACGAACTTTTTTACGAACGGCGAAAGAAAGAAATAAAGAAACGAGACAGGCAACATAAAGAACATTCTCTTTATCAGTTGTCCCCTGTTTTATCTACTCCGCGTTTCGAAGGTAGGGACAAGACGTGACTTCGTTAAAACAGTCCTTCCCGCAAAGCAAATTAAATACAATTTGGGATTTTTTTCGGATCCCTCATGATCTTTCGCCAGTCCTTCGACGATCCTTAACATCGGGAGCACTTCTGTATGCAATTTACTACGTTACTATAATCTATAAACTGATAACGGGCTATGAACACTAAATAGCATGAATATTACGAACCGTACCCAGGAATATCTAATCTCCAAAGAGACAAAATATTTGCAACGAAATTTTGCACTATATTTATTTATGTTCACCAAACCCTCCCGAGCTTTTTTCTTGCGCACAATTATTTTTTGTCATAATTAAGAAAATAAACTTCTTACATCTCTGATAAGATAAAAAAAATTTGAGACGGAAGGTGTTATTGAATTATACACCCACCCGCAAATTAACTTTTCCTAGTTGTGTCTTGAAGCGCCTAAAAGTAATAAGAAACATGTTTAGATTTTAATATCCGATATCTGATCCTTTAATGAAGGTGAATCACGGATCTGGAATTCCTTTCTTTTCGTTTGTTCATTAAAAAAAAATGGATTAACTGCTACTGGCATTATTGTTGATTGAATTGATATTGTGTTTATAAGAATGACAATGCACCGCTCGTTCTCCCTTTTAAAAAATCATCATCATCTTCTTCTTTTTCTTCTTCTACCCTCCTCCTCCTTCGCCTTCTTCACATGCAAGTCAGTCACCAAAATGTTGTTGATAATATTGCAGTGACAACAGAGAGAGAGAGAGAGAGAGAGAAAAATAGATAGATAGAGTGATAGTTGAATAGAAACAGATAAAATATTGGACATCCTATGATGGTTACGTTATCGTTGTTATTATTAGTATTATTATTTCCACTACTACTACTACTGTTGTTGTTGTTGTTGTTGTTGTTGTTGTTCACTATTTTTATTCATTTGTGTCATTAAGCAAAACTACGTCCGTCTTCATTGTTTTATTTATTCTATTCAATTTTTAGAAAATACTGAAGTCTGTCTTTGACAATTCCGAGGTGGATTGCAGCTTATTTTGTGTGTGGCATTTGGTCCATTCCTGAATATTTATATACAAATATATATTTCCCGTTTCTAACGGAAGTGCTGTCGTCAAGCTGACAACAGCCTGTGATCCACCTTGGCCAATAACCCATTTTCCAGCAGTCATCTTGGACTTTCTTTATTTCTCCATTCGGCAATCTAAGCTTGAAAGAAACGATCACCTGTTAGGGGCCCGCCACGCTT
>NC_142948.1:29940097-29942597 GCF_046866305.1 Octopus bimaculoides | reverse complement strand
ACCAGCAAACCTTTTGCAAAATGATCTAAATCAGTGGTTTTGAAAGTGGACAGTACGGTCCCAGTGTGGGCAGTACGGTCCCAGTGTCGGCAGTGGAAAGGTCGGGAGGTGGCTTTGAAGTAAAACAGGGCAATAAATGTGTAGACACAAGGGGGCGATGTATGTAAAAAAGACAAAACAATAATGGGTGAATTAGGTTAGGTTTTAGTTGTAAAATTGCACTTGTTTTGAATCAGCTGAAGTAATTAGTCTATGTTTTTGGTGGTGAGTGGGGGATTACTAGGAATGGGGTCTGAGGACCATGGAGGCGGCAGCCTCAGAAAATACGGGTGCCACTAATCTATATAGATTTCTTCTACATCAATTTATCTGGTAAAAAAAAAATCAAGCAAATATTTGATATGGAAGTACACACTAGAAACCTTCGTCAAAGATACCTACGTAAATTAATAGGTGGAATGTATGTGATTATCAATGAAAAAGATCCTGACTAAAATATTATTTCTTTATTGTCCACAGGGGGTTAAACATAGTAGGGGACAAAGAAGATAAACAGACAAAGGGATTGAGTCGATTAAGTCGAAAAAAAAAAAAACTCAATTTTATTTCTCAGTCCATCATTTGACGCTGGATTTAACACCATTATCACTTCTATCCTTACATTTGAAAGCTTTGAAAACAGTAAGAAGCAAAATACTTGTTCTGTATATTCGACTGTTGTCTGCACCACATAATTATTCGACCTTATCCCGACGTTATTCACATATTTTTTATGATTTGCTCCTTTTAATCATTCGACTTAGGCCAGGCTGGGGCACCGCTCTGAAGGATTTTCGCCGAAGGAATCATTACTAGTACTAATCTCTTTTTAAGCTTGGCACTTATTCTGCGATTCACCTTTAACGAGACGATAGGTCATGGGGACGTGTACATACCAGCAACGGTTGTCAAGCGGTAGTGAAAGACAAGTGCACACGCAAAATACACACATACACACAACACGCGCGCACCCCCACACAGAGAGACAAACACACATACACACACACATATGTATATACGACAAGCTTCGTTCAGTTTCCATCTACAAAATCCACTCATAAGGCTTTGGTCGGCCCGAGGCTATCGTAGAAGACACTTGCTCAAGGTGCCACGCAATGGGACTGAACCTGGAACCATACAGTTGAGAAACCGGCTCCTTACCATACAACCACGCCTGTACCGATGTATTCCACATATTTACGAATTTGGTTTGTCGCATCTCAATAAAGGTAATATATGCCAAAAACAGAGAAAAAACAAAAACCAACCAAACAAAAAACAAGCAAATGAAGAAAGAAAAAAATCAATCAATATCAAGATGATGTGTCTTTGATCTTTACAAATTATATGTGTACAACAGTGTATATGAAGGATTTTTGAACACTTCGTAATCAGTGGGGCAGCATTTCGGATTAATAGTCGCTTATTTATTTAACAAGGAGTCTTTAGGTCATTTCTCTCGCCCGCACATTACAAGTGTGTCATATTTCGACTTGTCTGGCGCGATAACAATCTTCCGATTCAATCATGGTGGCCACCGTGTTATATAAGCAGCTGCATAGAGAGGCGTAATTGTGTTAGTGTGTTTCCCTGACATAGAAATGTGTGACATTTAATATCGTATAATTAATGCCCACTGCCTTGCAGCAAGTAATCCTTCAAGATATTACCTTCATAAATCTATCTTAAATATTTTTGCAAAGCATCCACACATACATTTTTTTCTAATAACAGAAATAGAAATGATCATGAAGATCATCATCATCATAGTAATAATAATAATAATAATAATAATAATAATAATAATAATTATTATTATTAAAGCGGTGGGCTTTCAGAATCGAGCGAAATGCTTAGCGGTATTTTGCTTGTCACTACGTTATGAGTTCAAATTCCGCCGAGGTCGACTTTGCCTTTCATCCTTTCGGGGTCAATTAAATAAGTACCAGCTACGCCCTGGGGTTGATGTAATAGACATAATCCCCATCTCCATGTAATAGACAAAATCCCCATCTCCAAGTTGCCCTTGTGGCAAAAATTATTATTATTATTATTATTATTATTATCATTATTATTATTATCATTATCATCATCATCATCATTATTATTATTAGTATTACCATTATTATTATTAAGGCGGCGAGCTGGAAGAATCTTTAGCGCGCTGGACGAAATTCTTAGTGGTATTTCGCCTGCCACTGCGTTCTGAGTTCAAATTCCGCCGAGGTCGACTTTGCCTTCCATCCTTTCGGGGTCGATAAATTAAGTACCAGTTACGCACTGGGGTCGATATAATCAACTTAATCCGTTTGTCTGTCCTTGTTTGTCCCCTCTGTGTGTAGCCCCTTGTGGGCAGTAAAGAAATAGGTATTTCGCCTGTCGCTACGTTCCGAGTTCTAAAATCGGCCGAGGTCGCCTTGACCTTTCGTCTATTTGAGGGTCTATTAAAAAAAGTACTGGG
>NC_142948.1:29927597-29935097 GCF_046866305.1 Octopus bimaculoides | reverse complement strand
TTCGTTACTGGGCAGTTTGGCTTAATGGTAAAGCACTTGACGCGTAATCACAGAGATGTGAGTTCGAGTCACATGGCTGGCCGGTAACGTATTTTTCTACTATTTATGGACACTTTATCCTGACCACTGTATTTATTAGCATTTATAACGCGTTTGAGAAAAAAAAATCTTCCTCTACCTTTCAATACATCTCAACGCTTCTAAAACAAACTTTGTTTACTTTCATCGTAAGATGAATGAAACTAATTTTTGTTAGACTACAGGAAATAAATCAAACATAATTTTCTTTTTGTGAACTAGCAATGTATTCAGGTAATGTTTGAGCTGTAGTGAAAATATAGAATAGGTTGAAGTGGAAGAAAGTGATGTCTTTGGAGATAAAATGCATGGATGCATAAAATACACCGAGGCACCGATCTGTATAAACGCGTGTGGCCTTAATGTAATTCTTAAGCCGAATCATTGTACTCTTTTACTCTTTTATTTGTTTCAGTCATTTGACTGCGGCCATGCTGGAGCACCGCCTTCAGTCGAGCAAATCGACCCCGGGACTTATTCTTTGTAAGCCTAGTACTTATTCTATCGTTCTCTTTTGCCGAACCGCTAAGTTACGGGGACATAAACACACCAACATCGGTTGTGAAGCAATGCTAGGGGGACACACGCAGACACACAAACACGCACATATATATATATATATACATATATACGACGAGCTTCTTTCAGTTTCCGTCTACCAAATCCACTCACAAGGCTTTGGTCGGCCCGAGGCTATAGTAGAAGACACTTGCTCAAGATGCCACGCAGTGGGATTGAACCCGGAACCCTGTGGTTGGTAAGCAAGCTACTTATCACACAGCCACTCCTGCGCCTATGATAATTAAACGAAAATAAATCAAGGTGGAACTTAAGATACCTTCATTTAAGAGGCAAATTGCTGAACAGCACTTCGTCCGTCTTTATCCTCTGAGTTCAAATTCCGCCACTGTCGCCTTTGCCTTTTATCCTTTTAGGGGTCGATAAAATAACACTGGTGTCGACGTAATCGACTTAACCTCTCCTCCGAAACTGCTCGTCTTGAGTCAAAAATTGAAATCAACCAATAATTCTATTCGATAAAATGGAGTAAAGTTTATTGGAAGCCGAGTTGATGCATTCAAACAGAAACAATGGCAGAGTGAAACGGGATGTCGCGAAATATGTAAAGCACCCTCGTACTGTTACAGTTGATTTAGTTTGTGGTTATATTATAAATTGACAAAACATTTCGCCCCTGCATCTAATACTTAGTTTGCAACTGTAATCTAAAGCAAGAAAACTAATGAACACTAAAGATATTGATATAAATGTGATGCTTATTGATGTCCAGTTAGAGTTACGTCGTTAATATACAACCTATTGTAAATTTAAAATCTCAAATTACTATTGACTCTACTCGAACTATTAATTGTTTGGCAGAGAGTATGTTGACCTATTATACGTGACATCTGCAACACTACCGAGTTATAATAACACGAGATTGAAACTTCTATAACCCACTAGAATGTATTAATGACCTGCTTCATTGTCTGAAAAATCTAGCATGTTATATAGTGGAGACATAAATAAAATAGATTCTGAGATATTAAAGCTGTGTTTCTTTTTATCCTTCTCGAGCAATCAATGGGTTTAATGATTTAGATATGTAGAAAGTGTCACCATTTAAAGAAACGAAGAGAAAAGGAAAACACGTATTTTGATAATCGTCTTTTATAGACTACAAACAGATCCCTAAAGAAATTAGTCTTACAAGTTTAATAATTGGCAGAACACACCAAGGAACCAATATGAAGAAAGAAAAAATGTCAGTGCTATTGTGAAACTTAATCTACGTTCATTACATCGGGAAATGGGGGGAAAAAATAAATAAAATGAATAAACGACTAAATATATAAACGAAGAAATGAATAAATAAGTACGTTAATAAATAAATAAATAAATAAAATCAATATTATTCGCATCATTAAATGAACACTAAAAACATAAGGTACGGGAGAAGCCGTCTTGTATGCATGTGTCTGCGCATGTGTCTTTGAGTGGAGGGAAGAAATACAGAAAGAGATAGAGAGCAAAATGCATGTATAAATTGGAATTGGATAAAAAATATATACATAGAAAAATAAATTGAACGTAATAAAGCACACAACAATAAACAGTAAGTCCAAGCGATGATATTATTCCCGAAAGCAATATATAATTAAGTTAGATCAAATATCAAACGTTCTTGTGACTGGCAGTTATAAAGAAGTGCAGATTAGTTCTGTAATCTGAGTTACATGCTGACATACAGAATTCCTTGGATTAATTCCTACGACGTTACCATAATCGAATTAATTGGAGCTTATTAAAAATTAAATGTAGAAGATAATATAGTTTAGTTTTCATAAGTGGGTGCGGAGTAGTGGTGGCGCTGGTGATGGCGGTGGGAAACGAGTGAGATTTCAAGTGATATTGCTCTGAGCGAAATGGAAGTTAGATTTCCAATTTTTCTGGAAGGATGTTGAAGAAGAATTTCGTCCAATAATACAAATTGAAAATAAGCAACAAATCTAAGAATACAAATCAGAAATGAATTTTATTACGTTATATATATATATATATATAATTTTATTTACATATCCATATATACAAACACACATGCATACACGCACACACACGTGTGTGTGTGTGTGTGTGTGTGTGTGTGTGTGTGTGTGTGTGTGTGTGTGTGTATATATATATGTATATTTGTACGTATATGTATATATATATATATATATATATATATGTGTGTGTGTATATTTTTTGAAGTTCAAATTTTTACTTATTTTTTTCATCAATTTAAGACATAATGGAATTTCATAGTATTAAAATGAGTAACAGCATTAACAATACTAATAACAAACACAACAACAACAACAACATAAATAATATTGTGAATAATAATAATAATAATAAGATGAGGGGAAAGACGTTGTGGATGTTGACAAGCGAGAGGGAAAGCAATATTTGTTTTTAGTATCTGAAACATTCAATATCTATTTGTTCTTTTATGTTTTCCATTAACCAAATTCAGCTGTCGGCGTGTGTATGTTTTATTTTCTAACTTCTGCTATAAAAAGGAACATGTACACACGCACACACACACACACACACGAACAAACACACATTCATATATTCGCGCACGCAGACACGTTTGCACAAATTTGCTGCTAGAGCCGGAAAGGATGCAATTAGATATTAAATATATATTTACCGTTATAAAGCAAAACTGGAGACATTACATGGTCTGAATTTGTTAGAAACAGGAGCCATATTAATTTTGGTGTCGTTCAAAACAGTTTGCGAAATATTTACATGTAGACAACTGCTTAAATGAAATGGATGAAATTATTTAACTTGTTTCAGTCATTTGACTGCGGCCATGCTGGAGCACCGCCTTCAGTAGAGAAAATCGAACCCAGGACTTATTCTTTGGAAGCCTAGTACTTATTCTATCGGTCTCTTTTTGTCGAACCGCTAGCTTATGGGAACGTAAACGGTTGTCAATCGATGGGGTGGGAGGCAAACACAGACACACAAACACATATATATTATATACATATATACGACGGGCTTTTTTCAGTTTCCGTCCACCAAATCCACTCAGAAGGCTTTGGTCGGCCCGAGGCTATCGTAGAAGACACTTGCCCAAGGTGCCACGCAGTGGGACTGAACCCGGAACCATGTGGTTGGTAAGCAAGTTACTTACCACACAGCCACTCCTGCGCCTGGAAGTTCATGATTGTGTTCGCTCATTTAGACCGGTCTAGATATCGTCTAGACTTTAACCATTTGTTTGTTTTACCATTTGCTGCGGCCAAGATGGGGCCCGCCTTGAGTAATCAATGTCGAACGAATCAAGCCCAGTATTTATTTATTTTAAACCTGGTGTTTATTCTATCAGATTCTTTTGCCGAAACGCTAGTTTATGGGGATGTAAATACTCCAACAGGCACACACAGAAACACACACACACACGCACACACGCATACGGGCGCACAAGACCCGCTCACACGCACACCCGAGACACGCATATGTATATAGGACGGGTGTAATTCGGTTTCCGTCAATCAAATCCACTGAAAACGCTTTGCACGGACAGAAGATAGAATGGAAGACACTTGTCCGAGTTGCAAAGCAGTGGAACTGAACCCGGAACCGCGCGGTTTGGAAGCAATCTTATGAACACATAACTACGTCTGCGCATACACTGAGGACACACACACACACACACACGTATATATGTAGATCAATCTCTCTCTGTATATATATACACACACACATACATACAAATATACATATGCGTACCCCTACGCCCACCACACACACATCATCGTTGTCTGCTCGTCTCTAAATATTGATATCTCCTATACGAATATAAATGCATATGTTTGTGTGTGCGTGTGTGTGTGTATATGCATATATGTGTGTGTGCATATACACATACATGTATGTACGTGCGAGTATATGTGTGACAGTCTTTCTTTTTAATTTCCGATCCTACAAGATTCATTTTCGTTTTGGTTTATTTCCTTTTTATTTAAATAAATACTAATTGTTATTTTGTTGTCATCTTAATTGTTGACTTTATTTGTGTTTGTTAGTTCAAGCTCAGATCAACGTTGTTTTAAACTCGTCTTTCATCAAATCTTCCTGTCATAACGATTTCATCAGTTTCTAGATTAGTATGACAAGATCACTGTCGTTCGAAAAATCTGTCCTTCATTCCTTGAATAAAAGAAAGATCATCATATAGTTTTGATTACTGTTTATTGCAAATTTTGAGTAACCGCGCGGGTCATTGTAAATGAACACCGTATGCTTTCACTCGGTAGCTGTCTACAATCCTGACAAAAGTTCATTTCTGAATGAAAAGCAGAAAGCATCAGAATATCGACTGTCATAAAAGCAGTATCGAAATCTATCGAGTTTGTCCGTGGTTTTTTAACGTTTCCCTTCCGTGTTGACAATGAATCCACCGTTAATCTCATAGAAATAATTCTGTCAATTTATCAAAAAGGCGGCGAGCTGGCAGAAACGCTAGCACGCCGGGCGAAATGCTTAGCGGCATTTCGTCTGCCGCTACGTTCTGATTTCAAATTCCGCCGAGGTCGAAAAATTAAGTACCAGTTACGCACTGAAGTCGATGTAATCGACTTAATCTCTCTGTCTGTCCTTGTTTGTCTCCTCTATGTTTAGCCCCTTGTGGGCAATAAAGAAATAAGAAATAGTTCTGTCAATTTGTCAAAAAGGCGGCAAAATGGCAGAAACGTTAGCATGTCGGGCGAAATACTTAGTGGTATTTCGTCTGCCGCTACGTTCTGAGTTCAAATTCCGCCGAGGTGGACTTTGCCTTTCGTCCACTGGGGTCGATGTAATCGACTTAATCCCTTTCTCTGTCCTTGTTTGTCCCCTCTATGTTTAGTCCCTTATGGGCAACAAAGAAAAAAGAAATAGTTCTGTCAATTTGGTAGAAATGATAGCAGATTGTACCTCAGATTATAAACCTTGAAACAGAAGTGAGACATTCCTTAATAAGTATCGCATATCCACGATTACGGTACATTATTGGTGATCCAAACGCTTTTGATTACTATTTAAGTCTAAGCTGGTGCTAACTAACAACAATAAGGAAAGAATGACATTTTCGATAGGATGTAGCGTGAAGACAAAGAGAAGGGACATCTACGGTTTGTATTAATGCTTCAGAAAAACCATCAACAAGAAGACAACACAATGTAATTGATGATATATTCCTAAATACACCGTCTGCAGAATTAAAGACGGATTGTTCACAGTTGGAAAGCTTTTAAACTATCAGACCTGAAAAACATTCACCACAATATCAATAATTGGTCCGCTTCCGTTACACCGCTAAGAATTAGCAAAACTGAAATAACATTCTGTGACAGATCCTAATATTCTTTTGCAATGCAACTTCTTTGATTCGACTTAACTAAATAAAGATCATCTTTCACATTTCTCATATAGAATATAATGTTTTCACCGGAAATATATTTAGTTAATTTATTTCATTTTAAATTCAATGTTCGTGAATTGCAAAGCTAAATACAGGTTCATCCTCATACGCATAGGCATTTATTTATCTATCTATCTAACTATCTATCTATCTAGCTATCTATCTGTCGATTTGTCTCCGACTGTCATCGGTTTGGTGTGCATATATATATATATTTTTATGTAAGTGTGTGTGTGTGTGTATCCTACGTACAACGACCGACAGCAACATGCTAAGGCGAATTCAGTATATCTAGTTGGATATCGTTTTTTTTTACAACAAATACCTGAAATGAAACAGTTTGCCTTGAATGATGCGACATAACTAGATGCAAAATATCCCACCTCTAAGGGACAGCTACACGATGGATCGAAACGCTCATCCATCTTCAGTATATATATATATATATATATATATATATATATATATATATATACATATATATATATATATATATATGTATATATATATATATATAATCAAAATATGCAACAGGATGTTAAACGTTGATGCAGTACGACCGTTTCAAGCGAGTCCATTTGATTCAGAAATGTAATCATTACATCAGTTTAAATGCAGGGCTATCCTCAGCTGCATTTAAACTGATGTAATGATTGCATTGTTCAATTAAATGGAACCGCTTGAAACGTTAGTACTGCATCACCTCTGATACCCTGTCAATTATTTTGATTGTATATATACACAAATATATATATATATATATATATATATATATATACACAAATATATATATATATATATATATATATATATACACAAATATATATATATATATATATATATATATATATACACAAAAATATATATATATATATATATACACAAATATATATATATATATATACACAAATATATATATATATATATACACAAATATATATATATATATATACACAAATATATATATATATATATATATATATATATATACACAAATATATATATATATATATATATACACAAATATATATATATATATACACAAATATATATATATATATACACAAATATATATATATATATATATACACAAATATATATATATATATATATATATACACAAATATATATATATATATATATATATATATACACAAATATATATATATATATATATATATATATACACAAATATATATATATATATATATATATATATATACACAAATATATATATATATATATATATATATACACAAATATATATATATATATATATATAAATATATATATATATATATATATATACACAAATATATATATATATATATATATATATAAATATATATATATATATATATATATATACACAAATATATATATATATATATACACAAATATATATATATATATATATATATACACAAATATATATATATATATATATATACACAAATATA
>NC_142948.1:29916697-29927097 GCF_046866305.1 Octopus bimaculoides | reverse complement strand
CACAAATATATATATATATATAATATATATACACAAATATATATATATATATATATATATATATATATATATATACACAAATATATATATATATATACACACATATATATATATATACACAAATATATATATATATATACACACAAATATATATATATATATATACACACAAATATATATATATATATATATACACACAAATATATATATATATATACACAAATATATATATATATATATATATATATACACAAATATATATATATATATACACAAATATATATATATATATATACACACAAATATATATATATATATATACACACAAATATATATATATATATACACACAAATATATATATATATATATATACACACAAATATATATATATATATATACCAAATATATATATATATATACACAAATATATATATATATATATATATATATACACAAATATATATATATATATATATATATATACACAAATATATATATATATATATATATACACAAATATATATATATATATATATATATATACACAAATATATATATATATATATATATATACACAAATATATATATATATATATATATATATACACACAAATATATATATATATATATATATATATACACAAATATATATATATATATATATATATACACAAATATATATATATATATATATATATATATATATATACACAAATATATATATATATATATATATATATATACACAAATATATATATATATATATACACAAATATATATATATATATATATATATATATATACACAAATATATATATATATATATATATATATATATATATATATACACAAATATATATATATATATATATATATATATATACACAAATATATATATATATATATATATATATATATATATACACAAATATATATATATATATATATATATATATATACACAAATATATATATATATATATATATATATATATATATATATATACACAAATATATATATATATATATATATATATATATATATATATACACAAATATATATATATATATATATATATATATATATATATATATATATATATATATATACACAAATATATATATATATATATATATATATATATATATATACACAAATATATATATATATATATATATATATATATATATACACAAATATATATATATATATATATATATATATATGGCAAATGTGTAAGAAGGATGTCACCAGGACATCCTTGTTACTTATTTGGTTTTTATTCACCTGAGTTTTGCGGTCAATACCTATCTATCTATCTATCTATCTATCTATCCTATCTATCTCTCTGTCCATCTATCTATCTATCTATCTAAATATCATCTCTATATATATTTATGCATATATACATATATGCGTGTGTATTTATGTATATATATATGTGTGTGTGTATTTATATATATATATATATATATGTGTGTGTGTGTGAGTCTGTGTGTGCCATTGTGCATGCATACATACATATACGCATATTCTACATGTGTATACAACACATACGGTGCAATTTAAAAACAGCCATTAATAGCTCGGTGAACTGAACGTATTGATAGACGCGTGACTTGCAGTACATTCAATGAAGACAGTGGGTGCTAAACTTATTGGTATTTGACCGATAGATTAATCAATCTAAAACAAGGTCAAGAGGAATAATATAATACATAGTCTTGAAAAGGTAATCGCTATTTCTTCTCTCCATTTCATTGTCTTTTTCTTTTATTCAGCCGAAGAATAACGAACCAGAATCCTCTTATTCAAACAGTCACGTGTGACTGATTTAATTGATGCATATTTGAAGCAATTGAACATACTAAATACATAACAGATGATTTCATGCTATCTTAATGCTTACTTTTGCTTGTTAAATGAAATTGTAACGTCACATTTGATTTTCTTCGTTCTCAATTAACTTACGGCGAATAATACTTGAAGTTTCACGATAGATATTCCACTTATCTCGCTACATTATGTGTGTATACGCTGTGTACACACACATGAGCTCTAGTTGTGCTGCGCATCCATATGCACTTATATATCTTCATACTTCAAGTGAAAGTCATATTTTCATTTTATTCTAAGTTGTTCAAGTAATTGTCGAACGGCTCTATCCTACTTAAACACTGTGTTACGTTATATTATATTATATATATTATATTATGTTATATATTATATTATATTTTATGTATACTTTTTCTTGGGTACATTAAAACAGTTTTACCACCAGAGAATCTACCGTTGTATGTATTAAGATATTTGTTTATTGCTATCAGCGAAAAGAACGCTAATGCGTGTATGTATGTGTTTGCTTCCTGTCAAACTAATTAATTCTAATTGCCATTAAGAAACCACATAGGTAAATCCGTTTTCAGACAGAAAAAAAATAATAACAAATAAAGCAAATAACTGAAGCAAACTAATATTTTACAGAAACAAAACAATTAAATAAAGTAAAACCAAACTAAATATCTAATCAGAACGAAATCGAAAAATTTGGGAAAATTTTTAAATAAAATTTAAGTACATAATGATGTCAGTTCCTTTGATTTACGTCTTAATTAAAGGTGACGTTTGTTTCTCGAGGATTTTAATTTTCAATTAGGAAACAATAATGGAAAAGTTGAGGTCAGCTTTCATGTGGGAAGCAGACTATCTGAGCTGGTTGGTTCTTGGGGGAATTTTAGACTTATTATTTCATTCCAAAGAAGCCTATTTAAAGATAATAAATATGGAGTAGCATTCACTGAACAGCAATTGCTAATGGAAAGCAGATGAGTAAAGTTGCATTAATTTCAAGAGATAAAGAGTGAAAATAATAAGAAAAAAAAAACAATAAGTAAATAAATAAATAAACGTCGTAGAAAAAAAAAAGATAAATAAGACAATCATGTAAAACAAAATCTTTTGATTAAACAAACATACATAATGTATAAAGCAACACGAAGAAAACACGATGAAGTAAATATTACTTTAAAAAAATACAAAATACAAAAAAAAAAAATGTAATGCGCGGTCTAAATAGATTTAATTTTCGTAAAGATAGAATTTACTCAACATTACATATCGCTATTCCTGCTTTCGTTATTGTAGTATTGATTGCTGCAAAGAAAATGTGTCACACAACAGTTTTATTCCCGTACAATAATATAGCTTCCATTATTTCATATACGTATGAACATATGGTGATATGTAACTATGCGCGCGCACACACGCAAATACATCCCCGCGCGTGCACACACACACACACACACACATGTACAGACGCAGCCACTGGCAAGCAGTTATATATATGTACATATCTTATATATTTCAATGTGAATATATAATGAGAAATATATGAATAAACATACATATGCTCACATATAAATACATACATACACACATACATAAATACCTACCTACCTAAATATATACATACTTATATATTCATGCATGTATGTACATACGTCATATGTGAATGTATGTATGTATATATGTACATACTATATATGCACGTGCTATATATAGTATGGCATATATAACAAATTATATATATATATATATATATATATATATATATATATATATACATATATATCATAAATATACAGGGATTAGCATTGAGTTGCTTCTCCAACATACTGAAAATTTAGAAATTTCTAAATTTTCAGTATGTTGGAGAAGCAACTCAATGCTAATCCCTGTATATTTATGATGATAAGTGGTTTTACCGATAAAGGTTTTTTCATACTGAACTACTTGGCAAAATTTTTAATTATTAATTCTGTTATTAATTAACGATTCCCTGCCCTTATTCTTGTGTATATATATATATATATATATATATATATATATATATATATATAATGTATTATCTATCTATCTCACTATTCTATTTATCTATCTATCTACCTATTTATCTATCTCTATGTATATTTATATATACGTGTGTGTGTGTGTGTGTGTGTGTGTGTGTGTATGGATGAAGTCGTCTATAGATGATTAAATCTGGGGTCTGGGGGCGGTAAAGTGGAAGTCTGCCGATGTTGCTTATAGAATTACTTTCATCTATGTATTCATTTTTCGAACTGTGGTACTATGAGTTCAAACCATTCACGCGGTTCAGTTTGTCCTTCATACTTGCATTAAAAAAAAAAAAAATTTGATCATTCTTGGATTAGTAGCATTGTGGAATCTGCTCCGGGTGACTTCAGGTAGCTACGACAGTGCCGCGAAGCTCTGCTTCAGTGCTTCCCTCGTTGAGAATATTAATCGCATTGAAATGTAGCAAGCAGGCATTATCGTTGGTATATAATCGACACAGCGGCAAGTGAAACGCTATGCGACATTTCTTACTTCGTCATATTCTGAGTTCACATTCTGCCGAGATCGAATTTGCCTTTCATCCTTGTAGGATCCTGAGGTTGATGTAATGGTCTCGCTCCCTCCCATGAACTTGCTGGCCTTGTGCTAATATTTGGAACTGATATTCGTGGTATTAAAACTGATATGCGTGGCATTAAAAGGTGCGTTGGCAGAATCGTTAGCACGACGTGTAGATAGCTTAACGGCATTTCGTCCGTCTTCCGTTCCGAGTTCGAATTCTGCTGAGGTCGAGTTTGCCTTTTAGCCTTTCGAAGTCGATAATATAAACACCACTTGAAATAAGGAGTCGATGAAATCGTCTAGCTCCCTCCCCTTAACTTGTTGGTGTTTTGCCAAAATATGAAAAATCAATATTATTGGCATTGAGAATGTGTTCGCAGCCTAGTTACCTGTGAATGTCACAAAATAAACATTACCGTCAGTTTTTTGCAATTTGTTTTCCAGAAGTGTTTACAGTACGTTTCTTCCGGATAAGCAGCATCAGAATCGCCAGTAGCAGCAGCAGCGACAAGGACAGCAAAAACACAAGCACATTATATCAGTAGTCCTAGTCGTGACAGAAAGTCAAAGGTTGCGTGACTTTGCTATCTTCGCCGTTACATTGATTCAGTGTCAACTTTCATTCGAAAGTGAAATTTTGATTAATGACCGGCAGCAAACAAGAATGATTATGTACAGATTAACATTACCTTGTTGTCGATGTCTAGTGACGATGCAAACATACATATAAAAACGTAGATATGTACATATATATGAATACATAGTATACGCACATATACAGGGAGATCTCGAGAAACGGTTATACAGATATTCAAATATACGTTACACACACACAGATGCACATGCGCACATACATGCACACACACACACACACATATATATATATATATATATATATATATATATATAGGAGCAGGTGTAGGTATGTAGTAAGACGTGTGTTTCTCAGTCACATAGTTCTGTGATCAGTTCCAATGCATAACACTTTGGGCAAGAGTCTTTCAGAATTGCTTCGAGCCGAACCAAGCTTTGAGAGTACATGTGGTTGATGGAAACTGAAAGAAGCCCGCGTCGTATGTGCATGTTACTGTGTTGTGTGTGTTTGTGCTTGTCTTTGTCTTTGTGTTTTGCCTCCTCACCCCCGAGGCTTAGCAGCCGGTGTAGGTTTGTCTACTCCCCCACGATTCAGCTGTTCGGCATAAGAAATAGAATAAGTGCTAGTCTTTAGTAAAATGTACTGGGATCCATTCCTTCCACTAAAATCATCCGAGGCGTTGCCCCATCATAGCCGCAGTTCAATCACAGCAAAAAACTAACAGATAAAATTTAAAACGTGTGAAACGTACAAAAAAAATGTTTGATGAAGATACATACAAACTTCTCCACAGTTGCCACCTCTTGGCATTGCCTCAAGCAGAATGAAAAAACAAGCAGGGATGCAGTAGAGAAAATAAATGCTATCACGAAGGTCTTGACTTTCTGTCACGACCAGAGATGTTTATACGTTATGTACTTTAGAATTCCGCTGTTGGATGCATGAATAACGCTATGAATAGGCTGCTTCGTTAGAAGGTTGACTATAATGCTCTTGGTTATTTGTTCTGTCTCTGCGTGCAATGGACACTAAAGTCAGTTTGCCATTCACTGTTTCACAGTCAATAAGAAATTAACAGTACGTTTTCCGTAGAGAAGGCTTATTCATATTCATTAGTAACTGCTGGTACACCAGATGAACTTTCGATATGCAGATATATAGTCACACAGAGACCTCAGATTTAAATCGAAGGGAAAGCTAGATCGATCGACTTATAGTTAAATATACAGTAATCATGGTTGGCACTCCGTCGGTTACGACAACGAGGGTTCCAGTTGATCTGATCAACGAAACAGCCTGCTCGTGAAATTAACGTGCAAGTGGCTGAGCACTCCACAGACACGTATACCTTTAACGTAGTTCTCGGGGAGATTCAGCGTGACACAGGGCATGATAAGGCTGGCCCCTTTGAAATACAGGTACGACAGAAACAGGAAGAAAGAGTGAGAGATAATTGTGGTGAAAGAGTACAGCAGGGTTTGCCACCATCCCCTGCCGGATCCTCGTGGAGCTTTAGGTGTTTTCGCTCAATAAACACTCACAACGCCCGGTCTGGGAATTGAAACCACGATCCTACGACCGCGAGTCCGCTGCCCTAACCACTGGGCCATTGCGTCTCCACAGACAGTAATCATACAGAGAGGTAAACAGATACAGAGACAGATTGAGAATCGGAGAGAAAGAAAGATATTGTTTCTCATGAATAAGCCCAGCATCCTATCAGTCTACTCGCCAAGTTGTGACTCGCTGAAATATCAATTTCCACTTACCTTTAAACGCGTACACATGATGGACATCAATTGTAAAATCCTCAGTCTACCTGTCCTCGACTTTCTCAGGGACTGGTGCTTTCTACCGACTAAGAAAAGCCTGACCTCCATATCAGCCACATGAATTTCTTCAGTCTCGAAATCCCTAAAGAAAAAAAAAATGTCATAGACTAAGCTTCTCATTTCTTTACTGCCCACAAGGGGCTATAAACATAGAGGGAACAAAGAAGGACAGACAAACGGATTGAGTCGATTATATCGACCCCAGTACGTAGCTGGTACTTATTTAATCGACCCCGAAAGGATGAAAGGTAAAGTGGACCTCGGCGGAATTTGAACTCAGAATGTAGCGGCGGACGAAATACCACTAAGCATTTCACCCAGCGTGCTAACGTTTCTTCCAGTTCTATTTACTAAACCATACAAAAGGAATTATCAATAATAAGTATTTGTGTACATGTCCGTATTGTGTACATGTCCGTCTTTGCCATCTGGGTTCAAATTCCGCCGAGTTCGACTTTCCCTTTCATCCTTTCGGCGTCGATAACTTATCATAAGTACCAGTGAAACACTGGGGCTGCTCTAATCCCCCATATTTCAGCCCTTGTGCCCATAGTAGAAAGAAATATTATTATTATTAATATTATTATTATTATTATCATTCTTTATTGGAGTCGTAACTGAGTAGATTATCAGCTATATGTTACATTTGTTTTTGTATTTTTAAACAGATTTCAGTTGATTGTTTTTTTTTTATTTTTAATTTCTTTTTTCTTTTTTTTTCCTTATTGTAGTCTCAGTTTAGATTTGCCATCTGTAGTAAACATCGGTTTGTGCTACATTGTAGCTGATTAAAGGTAGTTAATCTATTTTATAAAGATGAATTAACCATCTCCCTGATTGCTATTCTGTCATACGTTATCGATCGTCTAGCATGAGGGAATACTTGACGCAATTGCTACTGAGATGAAAATCGCAATTTTCAAGTGATAATACGCAAGCGCAGTGAGAATTATCACAGCAGCTAAATCCGTCTTCACTCGTTTGGCACATTCTATTAGATTCCGATGTTATCGTCACTGCTATTAGATAAGGTCTCATCTGGGACAATTTGGACTTGACATTTTAATGCTCGTTCTAAATAGGACTATTACGTGAAACAGCATCAACTTCTATATCTTATCGTTTTGCATAATTTAGAGATTTTTAAACTCACATACAACGTTTCCTCGTGTCCCTGAACACCGTTAATTAAGTTGCATGTAAGTTTGGATTTGTGGCTGCTGAAATATATAACGTAAAATAGGACCCAGATTTTTGAACGAAACACAAGCGTGTATTCGCTTCAGTGCATGTGTGCACGCGCGAGTGTACATTGTTGTTTGCACTCCGTCGCTTACGACGACGAGGGTTCCAGTTGATCCGATCAACGGAACAGCCTGCTCGTGAAATTAACGTGCAAGTGGCTGGAGCACTCCACAGACACATGTACCCTTAAGGTAGTTCTCGGGGATATTCAGCGTGACACAGTGTGACAAGGCTGGCCCTTTGAATTACAGGCACAACAGAAACAGGAAGTAAGAGTGAGAGAAAGTTGTGGTGAAAGAGTACAGCAGGGTACACCACCATCCCCTGCCGGAGCCTCGTGGAGCTTTAGGTGTTTTCGCTCAATAAACACTCACAACGCCCGGTCTGGGAATCGAAACCGCGAGTCCGCTGCCCTAACCACTGGGACATTGCACCTCCGCGAGTGTACATATACGAATCTATATTCACACGTATATAAATATTCTTTCTACGATAGGCAGAAGGCTTGAAATTTCAGGAGAAGGATTTATTCGAATAAATCTACCCTAGTGATCAACTGGTATTTATTTCTCGAGCCGGAAAGGATGAAAGATAAAGTTGACCTTATGTAGGCAATTCATTATAATAAGCAATTTGATCTGTGTGAGAAAGAATGCTGAGAGGCAAGCAAGTGTGCCTTGAAATCACCGAGGAAGAGAACTCAAAAGATTGAGCAGTTGTGTTAGATATTTTTGATGATAGAGATCTGTATTAGTGATCTCTGGTAGGATTTTCAAATGCCTGCGTTTCCTAGACGGAAGGTATAGTTTACTAATTGGTAAAGAATGAAGTAAATGTGTACGCGCAATTTGATATACTGATCTTTCTAGATATCGATATTTCAAATGCTAGCCCAAGGCCAGTAATATCGGGAGAGATGTCAGTCGATCACAGCGACATCAGATCTGAAGTGCTACTTATTTTATTGCCCCCCCCCCCCGCGAAAAGATGAAAGCAAAGTCCACCTCGGCGCTATTTGAACACAGAACATAAAGACAGGTGAAATGCCACTAAGCATTTTGCCCAGCGAGCAAACGAATATGCCATTTCACCGCCTTGAATCTTCCGAGATGTTAAACGCGGATTTGAGCTACGTTCTGTTTGATGATAGACCACGTGTTTTACCGGAAGCATGTTTCACAGGTAACATCTCTGCAAAAGCTCTGTTCGAACCACCTACTCATAGGCTTAATGTGAAAGTTTATTGCATTGTGAACTTAATAAATGGCATCTCAGTATGAGATAATTTTATCAAAACAACCATGAAAACAAAACTCATTTTTGGTTTATCGAGACACCCGGATTAAAGGGACTGTGTGTTTTGCTCCTAGGTGGAGCATTTAACTTTTAGAGAAAACAACAAAGCGTTTATCAATCCATCTCTTTTCCGCCCCATAATCCATATTCTTATCAAAAGGAATAGTCGATTTTAGCTACCGGATGGACAATCAATGAAAGAGAGGAGGCATTATGGAAAAGAAGGAAGATTCTAAAGCAGGGATAATTTCTGATAAAATAAGACGTCGATGGTTGCTAAGCAGGTTAAAACAAAACAAACAAAAAAAAAAAGAAAAAAACAAATACAAATTTTCTTGCCGTTTAGGAGGTATTTACATTTACATTGTATATATAACTTTCAACGTAATTGCTTTGTCAAGCTCACTCTCTCACCTAGCATTTCGTACATCTGCATCATTCACTTCAGTGACATGAACAAATTCTTTTGCTACTATTTCGTAACAAAACAAACTCGTTTATCAATGAACTGCCATCAATTAATTTAATACATTCAGAGTGATCCGAGACAGTTTCGTTTAAGAGCCACAGGGCTATTCTAATTTATAATATGACTAAGACATATAATACGAGAGTTTCTTTAATTTTTCTGTGCAGACAAATCGGTGAACCTTCCGTATGAAAGACTATCACATTTGCTATAGAGCTACGGACACCCACCGTCACCGAAATAAGGGATGAATATAATGTCAGGTATTGTTGTTTTTCTTTCAGTGTTAATCAAATGAACGACAAGTAATTTATTACACAATTTCCTTTTCCATTACACAACAATCTCCATAGAATCTGGATTAAAATCGTTCGACAGTAAAATAAATTCTCAAGAGAGGGTCAATGTCTTAATTCTCAGAAAGCGAAAACGTTCGTAAATTATCGTTATTAGCGAGTCTTCATAATCCAATGAACCGATTGGAAGCTACTGCTAACTTCGTTGCTATCGACATAATTCTCGTTGTTGTTGTTCTTTCACCAC
>NC_142948.1:29909197-29911697 GCF_046866305.1 Octopus bimaculoides | reverse complement strand
AACACTTCATTTCACGTTGCTCCAGTCCACTCAGCTGGCAAAAATGAGTAACGCTGCGATGGACTGGCGTCCTGTCCAGGTGGGGGAACACATACGCCATTGAAACCGGGAAACCGGGTCCATGAGCCTGAGAAGGCTTTAAAAGGGCGCATTTATTATTTATTACTCCACTTTTTAACAAGGATTTCATTTTATCGACGCGGAAATTACGGAGGATTGATTTGTGTTCAGCGTAACATCACACACGTTCAAATGTCAAGTTTACCGTTCATTCGCTCGGATCGATAGAGAGAACTACCTGTGAAATCTTGGGGTACATCGTAGTGACTAATCCATATCTAATTTCAATAGAGCTATGTTATAATCTAAGGGATATATAATTGCTATTCCTAGTATGTCTATTAACTACGTAATGTGTCCTTCCATAAGTGATTAATATATATTGTTGCTATTTCTAGCCTGTCTATTAAACATGTTGTGTGTCCTTCTATCGGTGATTAATATATATGGTTGCAATTTCTAGCATGTCTATTATCCACGTCGTTTGTCCTTCCATAGGTGATTAATATATATAGTTGCAATTTCTAGCATGACTTAACCACGTAGTGTGTCCTTTCATAGGTGATTAATATATATGGCTGCTATTTCTACCATGTCTCTTAACCACGTAGTGTGTCCTTCCGCAGGTATTTAATATATATGGTTGCTATTTGTAGCATGTCTATTAACTACGTCGTGTGTCTTTCCATAGATGATTAATATATATGGTTGCTATTTCTAGCATGACTCTTTACCACGTAGTGTGTCCTTCCGTAGGTAATTAATATATATGGTTGCTATTTTTAGCATGTCTATTAACCACGTACTGTGTCCTTTCATAGGTGATTAATATATATGGCTGCTATTTCTACCATGTCTCTTAACCACGTAGTGTGTCCTTCCGCAGGTAATTAATATATATGGTTGCTATTTGTAGCATGTCTATTAACCACGTCGTGTGTCTTTCCATAGATGATTCATATATATGGTTGCTATATCTAGCATGTCTCTTAACCACGTAGTGTGTCCTTCCGTAGGTGATTAATATTCATGTTCTTTAAGTTCTTTACAAAGATTGCAGCTGATATTATACTCAGTTTTAATGACCTCATTATATTAGTATTTGCAGGCAATGTATTGATCTTCAATATTTCGTTTCTCTGCCGGTTAAGAACAGAAGAAGAAAAAAAAAATCGTAATCGCACCCTACTATAGATATATTTTAAAAGCAAACCATGTTGGAGAGATTTGGCATCGATTCATTGCCTCGGTAAAAACAATAGGTGATATCAGCTGGTATACCGTTAACCAAAGTTTCTCTCCATCTGGATTCCAATAAGAAAAACCACAATAGCAAGAATTAACATTTCCAGGACTAGAGACATCTGAGATTTAAGACAGAATCTCTGACGTCTATATTTTATCACCAGTGATATCATATAAGCGTGACACACTTCGGAATCCTAACAAAGGTGTTGTTTCCTATGACACACTGGATGGATATCTTAGAATTAATATTTAAGAAATAATTTACGGTACGGTGGTGTTCGAAGAGATATAAGCACAAAATATTAATTAACACCAGCTCATCTTAAGAAGAGATTATTACAGGATTGAAGAATTTATGTTGTATGGTATATACTATACTTGTATTTTTCTATATGCATGTATGTATGTATGTATGTATGTATGTACGTTTGCATTTATGTATGTATGTATGTATGTATGTATGTACGTATGTATGTATGTGTGATTAAAGGCCAAAATGATGTTAGTAAATAAATAGTAATCCCAAACAGACATTCATCAATATATGAATTAAAAAATGAGAGAAATGGAAAGGGAGAGAGAGGTAAAGAGAGACGCAAAGAGGTGGCGAGGGAGAGGGAGATATAAGGAAAAAGAGAGGAAGGAAAAGAGAGAGAGGAATTCAAAAGAGAGAGAGGAAGTGAAAGTGAGGAAAGAGGGGAAAAGAAAGAAAGAAAGAAAGAAATAAAGAACGAAAGGAAAGTAAAGATTCAAATACGACAAACATGAAACATAAGACTACGGAAGGACGCCTAGAAGTGGTTGACAATGTTGCATGAAATTATTATAGCAAATTTAACTAATGCCACCAGCAATATCATGCATGGCAATTTCAGAAATATATATTGCGAAGTTCTTAATGATACCACCCGTGGCGGCAACCTTTGAATCGATTCCTTTAGATGTTAAATGGAGATATGACGGAGTCGCTTGGTCATATTTATTTAGATTAAATTGTAGGATTGATGGTTGTGTAAGCAGAACAATGTATAAAGTAGCTAAGTGCGGTGATGGTCCTGTTGTCCCTTGTTGCGTTTGTGATGGTGTGTTTGTGCTGGAGTTGACGAAGGCACTGATGGATCAGCGCAACCTAATGAAGCTAAGAGATGGGAACCAACGCACACACAAAATGAACATAAACAGCCAGGGGTAA
>NC_142948.1:29901697-29904197 GCF_046866305.1 Octopus bimaculoides | reverse complement strand
GAGACTAACTAGCGAATTAGGGAAAAAAATGTCCCTTATGCAAGCTAAGGTGTATACTAAGATGTACTTTTTATGCATTTGTTAAGGTATACTTGTGTAAAAATTGTTATCAATGTATGTCACATGATCAGCAGTTTCTCGGGCGATGTATCACTCGATCACATGGAATTCAATGATCAATTGCGACATATTTTATCGACCTTGAAGAGATTAAAATAAACGTCGACTCCAGCGAAATTTGGAATCAAATTTTAAAGACGGACGAAACATCGCTAAGCATTTTGGGCAGGAGTGCTAACGATTCTAGCAGTTCACCGCCTTAAAAATTTTATGAATATTAAAAATAGAGACATAAGGTATTAGATCTGTTTTTGTAAACCTGTTTCGTTTGGAAAAATTAGCTTATCAATTGTACGTATCTTTTTAATTATAGGTTTCATTAATTTTATTTGTCTATAAAAAAAAAAACATATGGAAAGCAGGTAGGACATCGTTAAGGGATTTCGAAAGTTCCAAGTAATATATATAGATTTTCAAATCCATGGTTCACTGTTTGATGCCTGTTTCTGCAGTGAATGAAAACGCCAAACGACCAGACTGATCCCAATTGACAACAGTAAACAACTGACTCAATAGCTAGTTCTCATATACGAACTACTAAAAACAGCAAATTGCTTATATTCATATTAATAACGCTGAGAATAAACCAGAGACAAAGTACAAATATATAAAATGAAAATAAAATCCCGCAAAAATAACAATGAGAAAAAGTAGAAACGCATGCAGGCTGGTAGAGATATACACATTGTTATTTTCATATGATCTGTTTGAATGAGCTATGAGAAAGCGAAGCACTAAATCCAAAAGCTTAAAAAACAGAAAAAGAGGGACGGCGAAATGAAATGATTGATCGTGTATTTCCTATTTAAAGATAATTTAATGAAACTTGTTAGGAATAGTGAATTAATGTAAACGCTGAAACAACATGAAAGCGAGAAACACGTTACAAACAATCTCGTAAGAGATGAAAAGAAGCAGAAGAAAACACGATAGTGAACAAAGGGAAACAACCAGGCAAAGAGAGAAATGCTCAAACAGCAACACAACACAAATATATATATATATATACAAAAGTAAATGAGTATATGCATATATACGTACAGGTATGTGCATACCGACATCCACCTGTATGTATAGGTGCATATCTGGGTACAGGACATTGCAAACAAACGTAGACGAGAACACACGAGCCACATAGAGAACATTCTACTTCATCAGCTACCCACGTTTTAACACCGGCGTTTCGATATATATATATATATATATATATATATATATATAGCTGAAATTCATAGAAAATCAAAAGACGAAGTATATATATATATATATATATATATATATATATATATATATATATATATATAGCTGAAATTTATAGAAAATCAAAAGACGAAGTATATATATGTGTGTGTGTATATATATATATATATATATATATATCTGAAATTTATAGAAAATCAAAAGACGAAGTATATATATATATATATATATATATATATACATATGTACATAGATACATCATATACTTATGTACATACATATATATATATGTACTGACAAAAATACAATCACTAGCACGCACCTCATCAAGCAACAATTTGTATTTGTATATGTGTGTATGTGAGTGCGTGTGTCTGTCTGTGTGTGTGTATGCCAGTGTGTGCGTGTGTCTATGTGTACATGGATGTACTCATGCGGCACAGGGAAATGTACACACACACACACTCACACACAAACACACACACACACACATATATATATATAGATAGGTTCATCATTAGATATAAATAATTATTTTCTCATTTTCTGCTAATTCAATTATTATCATATGAGTAGATATGATTCCAGTTCCGTTAATCCCCAATCTTCAATATTAATCACTCTTCTCCTCCAGCGTCACTATGAGAGCAGCATCCACACCAGTACCAGTAGCAGTAGTAGTAGAATCAGTGGTAGTAGTGACAACAGTTGTAATTGAAGTTTTTTCGTGTCTCTCTTATGTTTGTGTGACTATATGTATGTATGTATGTATGTGTATATATATATATATATATATATATATATATATATATATATATATATATATATATATACACACATATATGTATGCATATATATGTATGTGACTATATATATATGTGTATATATGTATATACACACTTACATATATATACATATATATATATGCATATATATTTATTTATGTGTATGTGACTATATATATATATGTGTATATATGTATATATACACTTACATATATATATATACATATATTATACATATATATATGTATATATATATACATATATATATATATATATATATATATATATATACATATATATATATACATAAGATATATATATATATATATACATAAGATATATATATATATATATATATATCTTATGTATATATGTATTCTTTGTTTTCAAATATA
>NC_142948.1:29889197-29894197 GCF_046866305.1 Octopus bimaculoides | reverse complement strand
ATATATATATATATATATATGACGATGTCTTAGGTTCATTCGTAAATACATCTCCAAATAAACTCATTTACTTGCATACATCAAGACTTATGTTTATACATTAATATATTATGTATTGCTATATTATATATTTCATCGCAAACCCAAGCCTACTGCCGCATAATCACATCAACGTAGGCATATACCTATACACATTCATACACATACGCTGAAGACACCTACACACATAGTCACTCATTCACACACATTAGCACGAATCATGGCGCATATATTAATGAAAGTCTCCAATATAGATATATTTTGTATATTATTTGCCTGAATTTTCAATATGTTTCCATTACTCTGCCGTTCTCTCATAATCCCTAACAACACACACTATAAATCGCTATCTCTGTTGCACACATCTTTCCCTGCTAACACATAGTAATATAAACGTTGGTTAAATTTGTATCATTACACACGGCATTCTATTAAATTATCAGGCCAATAAGAATGTATATAAAATGGATCTTCCGTTAGTTTCGACGATGAGTGTTACGATTCGTTTGGTAACTTAACTACTTACTTCGTTGAATGAACGCTTGATCTCATGAGAAGCAAGCAACACTTTTGATGGGAATATTCCACACTTCATGTTTTTATGTGTATACGTTTATGCATGCACAGATATTTTTGTCTATGTTTACCCCAGAAGAAGCATTTCAACGGATATCATTGTATATTGTTTTATGAAAAACATATCACGGTACAATAAAATAATAATTTTGATAACATTTTGGGCAGGAGCCGATGGCATGTTTTATGTCATGAATAGACGAATAAACATAGGTGAAATTTACTGTTGCATTTTTGGAGTTTGAAAACCGAACTGTCTCTTAGTAGGCGAAGCTGATGTTGGTAAGGGTTGAAAACCCCTTCAGTCATGAATAACCATGGAATTGCCCCTAGAAGTCCGGGTAAGGTTGTTTGTCGAAGACCAGCAGTCGCCCATGAATTCAAGCCTCTCCTCTCCACGCTATCGATGTTATCCAAGGGAAAGGCAAAGGCCGATACAGCTTGGCAACAGTGACGCTGCTCGCAACTCATTCCTACAGCTAAGTGAAATGGAGCAACGGTAAATAAAGAGTCGTGCTCAACAACACAACAAATAACCCGATCCGGGAATCGAACTCACTACCTCATGATTTCAACCCAGCCTGGTTGAAATAGGCAACAAACAGTTTATCACATTACTCTCTGGTGATTCCAGTTCAAAGATATATGTGTATGTGTGTGTGTTTGTGAGTGTGTGTGTATGTGTGTGTGTGCATGCGCATGTTTGTATGTGTGCATTATAATGTAGTCGTGAATAAATGATGAGGTAAGCTTCGATGCGGGTATGAGGAGTGTTTAATCGCCATCTCATGTTGTGAAAATTTCGGTGTCTTATTACGACAACGTAAGGATAAGTCAAGATTTGTGAGTAAAACTGAAGAGACGAAAGCTAGAGATTTGTAATGTGAGCGGATAAACGAATAAAGGTATATTCGTCTAAACTCTACACATCACAATACACAGAAAGAACGGAATGGTTGTGTGGTAAGAAGCGTGCTTGCCAACCACATCGTTCCGGGTTCAATTCTACTGCGTGTCAGTTTGGGTGTGTTGTACTGTAGCCTGGGGCCGAATAATTTTTTGTGAATGGATTTGATAGACGGAAACTGAGAGAATACTGCCGTATATATATATCTCTGTGTGTGTGTGTGTGTGTGTGTGTGTGTGTGTGTGTCTGCATTTATACCCCAAACCGTTTGACAACCGGTATTAGTGTTTACGTCGCCCGTAACTTAGCGTAACTATCGGTAAAATAAGTGCCGTTAATCTCAGCAGAATTCTAACTCTGTCAAGACTTCTCCAATAACTCGTCTTCTATTTCCTTCAATTCCGGCAACACAGAACTGATATCCTCTCTGTTCAATTCATTTCCTATTTCAAAACATCTGTCACACCATTTTTGCACTTTCATTTCTGTTTTATTCTCGTCGTACAAAGACCTCACGTCTATTTGTATTTCTTTCTCTTTCACTCTCGTAGGTGCGCAAGCAATTGAATTCACCTCTTCTGTAAGACCCCTGCTTCTCACCCTCTAACATAATTACTTTCTCCAGTCAATACTCCACTCAGTGGAGGGGTTTTACGTTGCGGGTACTGAGAGTAAATGTGTTTATGATCAGAATATTTTAGAAATAACGCAGCCGCTAACGGTCATCAGTGCTTTAAATACATTTCTCCCCCCCCCCCTTTCTCACTCTCTCGTCTCTTTCTCACTATTATTCTAGGACAATCTTGATTTAATAGATATTCATATTCATTCTTTTACTTACTTCTGTCTTTTCACTATGGCCACGCTGGAGCACCGCCTTTTAATCGAACAAATCGACCCCCAGGATTTATTCATTGTAAGCCTAGTACTTATTCTATCGGTTCCTTTTTGTCAAATCGCTAAGTTACGGGGACGTTAACACACCAACATCGGTTGTCAAGCAATGGTGGTGGGACAAACACAGACACAAACATATACACGTATATGTGACGAGCGTCTTTCAGTTTCCATTTACGAAATCCTTTCACAAGGCTTTGGACTGCCTGAGGTTATAGTAGAAGAAACCTGTCCAAGGTGCCACGCAGAGGGACTGAACATAGAACCATGTGTTTGGGAAGCAATCCACTTACCACACAGTCACTCCTAAACAAATTTTAAAGCCCAATATTTCTTTTGATGATACGCATATTTATCTCAGTAATTGCGTTGACAATCTGTCTGTAAAAGAACTTCATGTTCGATTGTGCTAATGAGGAATTCATTTTAGATAATATAATTGTCATGAGATATATACGTTGAATTAGTGATGAGCTTATGTACTTAGAGAGACACGTAGAAACACACAGAAATTCATACAGACAGGTGAAACTCAGAGTAGCGACGGAGGAAGTCTCCATCTTTAAATAAATATATATCTATGAAAAAATATCATCTATGACGTGAATGACTTTTTTCTTGTGTTACTTGTGTTACACAATCGCTGACTTATAAATGCAAGACAACACACGCATACACATAGACACAATAAAATATGCAACTAAGTACCCATTCATAGCTGCTTACACGGGAATATATATGAGAATGTGAAGATGTGTGACTACGTATACATACCTATATATATATATCTAAATATATATATATATATATACATACATATACCTATATATATATATATATATATATATATATATATATATATATATATATAGTAAAATGTCTGTATAAATATATATATATATATATACATACATATGTATAAATGTATATGTATATATATATGTACAAACACATACACACACAAACACACACACACATGTATGTAAGAATGCATTGGCATCATATACGTATATATATATTTATGTATATATATATATATAATATATATATGTATCCGTATATATAGATACATATGCATACACACACACACATACATATATATTTGCGCATATATATATATATATATATATATATATGCATACACACACATACATATATATTTGCGCATATATATATATATATATATATATATATATACACACATAATACATATATATACGCATGTATGTATTATGACATAAAATAAGTGGCATTGATCACTGCTTCTCGTAGTGGATACAATGTGTCACAGAGTGAATCTAACGATTCTTTTACAAATAACTTCCATCAAATATGGCTCATTTAGACTCTTAGAAATAGAAATGCGAATATAATAGAAGTGTTTCTTCGGTTTCACAGATTTATTTTTAATAAGCAAGAGCGTATATTATTAAGCACAGCATCTTTGCGTATTACGATAACGAAGATGTTTCTCCTGCTCTATTTGGTTTAATCCCCCTACACGTTTCCACACCACTTCAACCTGCCACACATGGCAAGTTCTCTAGATATCGCAGCATGGGGCATCTTTCTTTTAAAAGCTTCTAATTTCAAATGCATGTCGTACCTGCCTTTTCATACGCCTGGCGAAATAATGAATGATCACCTATTGGTTAATGTTACACTATTTTTGTGTTCGAAAATATGCATATATATATATATATATATATATGTATATATATATGCATATATATACATACCTATATACACACGTACATACATACATATTTACATACAATCATATAAATGTACCTACATATATATAAGTATATATATATATATATATATATATATATATATATATATATACACATATATGTATGTATGTGTATACAAATGTGTATATATATATATATGGATGTATGTATATATATATGTTTATGCATACATATATGTACATATACATTATATACATATATATATATATTTTTGTGTATATGTGTGTGTATATGTACATATTTAAACACATATTTACATGTATGTGTAACTATTTGTATATGCTTAGATATATATTTGGTTATACAAATATGTATGCATATACTCAAACATATGTGTGCATGTGTTCCAGTTTGTGTGTGTGTCTGAATATACAAGTGTGTGTGTGGTGTGTGTGTGTGTGTGTGTGTGTGTGTGTGTGTGTGTGTGTGTCTGTGTGCGTGTGAAGAAATTTTTCGATGTCGTTGTAAGAGTTACTATTACAACAGAGAAAAGAAATTATATATTACTTCAAGAAACTTTTTGTTATATGAAACTATGAAACCAGGAACAAGATTATTATTACAGGTTCTGTCGTTGTACTAGTTTTTATTATCTTGTGTAAAGCCTCAATGCCTTAGCCGAATACTAACTTATTGCCTTTATTTGTTCTTACATATTCGACAAAACCAATATTCAGAGTATTTTTCCTAAACGGGGTTTGGCTCCTGATAATCGGTGCCTCTTGGTTATTTCATCTTTTTTATTGTTATATAATCATTGTATTCAGTCATACTGTATATATTCCTGTTGCTGAACTCATTAAGATTACCCAAAACTAAATAAT
>NC_142948.1:29864197-29884197 GCF_046866305.1 Octopus bimaculoides | reverse complement strand
GCTTATATATGTATGAATGTATAAAATACGATGCCCCTTGTTGGTTTGAGCATGATGCCAAGGTATACAAATGTGTGGTGTGGGTAGACACATAACCACACATCTACACATCTTAGGGAAACAATAGCCCCGACTCAGCCTCCTAGCTGTTTGATCTTGCAGGCAGAAATACGTTAATTTTAAGTAGAGCGTTTAATAGTCCCCTTTTTTGCGTTTTTCCTCTTTTGCTGTTTTCGTTTTCTCGTTTTTTTCAGGTTTTTTTTTTGTTATTTTCGCTTTCGGCTTTTTTACATTTATTTTTTTTTTAATTTTCGCTGTTTTTTTTTTTACTTTTAAGCATGGTTTTTTGTTTTCTCTGCGTTCTTAAACTATGTAGACCGATAGAGAAAACACTGGAAATTGGCTTTGTTTTTTTTTTTATATATATATTCCTCCAATGCTTTTGAAGCAGCGTAAACGATATAAACACATTACAATTTATTTACACATTTATTTATTTACACACACAAAGAATTACATGTATATATATATATATATATATGTGCGTGTGTATCTGTATACATTTATATATAATCTATTTATTTTACTATACGTATATTTATTTATTTTTATGATAAGCTGTAATCTAATCCATAAAACTAAGATTTATGAACCATATTCCCATATATCGCATCATTCTTGCGATCAACCAACAATTTTTTTTTCTATCCATCATTTTTTTTTTCCAACACTGGTATATCAGCAGTAATGTTATAGCTGGGTCAGAAGTGATGAGAGAGACAAAACGTAACAAAGAATATATATAGAGATAAAAAGAGAGGGGCAGGTATCGGCGTATGTCTGTAGGGCAGGGCTTTCTAAGTGTTTGTATCAAAAACTGAGGAAGAAATCTCTCATTTTCCTTTCATATGACAATTTCTATTATTTATGTTTCACTACATAGTTTGTATTGATTCTTACATTTGGATGATGTGTTGTATTATATATATATTTTTTATCTTTTTATATTATACAATATTACTTTTGTCCTTATGTTTACATGTCAATTCATTTGTTTATACTGTTAATATTCTATATTTTATTAGATGAAGGAAAAAAAATTACTCGCTAAAAATATAAAGATGGAGAAATGAATATATATACATACACATACATACATACATAGATATATGTATGTATGTATGTATGCATATATATATATATATATATATATATATATATATATATATATATATATATATATACTGACTCACTCCCACAAACATATTTAAATATATATAAATATATGTATCTATACATATATATATGCATTTGTATATATATATGTATAAATACATATACATACATACATACATACATACATAGATATATGTATGTATGTATGTATGCATATATATATATATATGCATATCTATATATACTGACTCACTCCCACACACATATTTATATATATATAAATATATGTATCTATACATATATATATGCATTTGTATATATATATGTATAAATACATATACATACATACATACATACATATATATATATATATATATATATATACGTAAATGCATGTATGAATGTATACACAAGAACACAGACATACACACATGCACATAAACACACACACATATACGATAGTGTTAAATAAAATCGATAAGAAATGTATAGAATATTTGCATAGGGTGTAAAAACGGTTGAGCTGAAAGTCGAAATAAAAAGGAACAATAAAATGCTCTCTGTTCTCAGGTGTATTTTTATAAAACTGTAAAAGCGTAAGTGAATTATTCAGATGGTAGAAAAGTGGAAAAGTCAAAAGTCAGATATAGGTTTATGTGTTATGTACGAACAGTAGAAATGGGAAAAAGAGAACGAAAGAAACGGAGAGAGAGTTGTGTTGATTGTGTGTGTGTGTGAGAGAGAGAGAGAAAGAGAGAGAGAGAGATAGAGAGAGATATGACACTTGATGAAATATGTGGAGAAGAGAAGAAACAGCGAAGCTGTATTCATGCTTGAGCATGCTCAAATAGTATGAATTCATTTATATGAAGGAAAACGATAATTGCTTACATGACGCAGTATTCAAGCAAATGTGCCCTACCCGCATTGAAAGAAACGTATTTCACACATACGCAGATTTTGTTACATTGAATATATTTAGTGTGTGTGTGTGTGTGTGTGTGTGTGTGTGTGGATAAGAAAGGTTGTATACATGTACGGAAAGGAGATAGAAAGAACTCTCACGCATATACCTACACACCCACCCATATATATATATATATATATATATATATATATATATATATATATATATATATATATAGATAGATAGATAGATAGATAGATAGATGCATACATACATACATGCACAAAGAAAAAAAACTTCGGATATGCATTTTTACATTTATGTTTAGGATAATGTTTCAGAATAAAATGGATACTGGACGCATTGATATGTACACACACACAAACACATGTACGCACATAGATACATACGTTAGGCATTTACATACAATTTATGTGCATATATATATATATTTATATATATATATATATATATATATATACATATGTGTGCGCGTGTGTAAATTTTATATGTCTATTTATATTGGAATGGTATATGAAAATAAATCAGTTATGCATAGTGAAATATGTTTATGAGTAGATATTCACTACATATTTCATCGAATTTCTGACACTATAATATGGTGATCTTGTCGGCTGAACATGCATATGAGTGCGTTCGAGTGTGTGTGTGTGTGTGTGTGTTTGTGTGTGTGTGTACATATGTATGAGGATATATCGTTATATTTTTATACAAACACAAACGCTCACGTGTAGGCGTATCCACGTATACGTATATGCATATTCATTCATTGTCATTAAAGCTACTTTGAAGTTCCCTAAATATCAAAGATAATTAACACAACCAGTGATGTCAAAACGTCAAAGAAATATCTTGATGTTTTACACGTCTTCGTTCATATACCTTATGTTGTTAAAAACCCTACAGACCTTCAATAACTTCTCCCTAAATCCCATTACACACATTGTGTTTATTTTTCTATTTGTATGTTATAATATTAATATTCTATTATAAAACGTATTATTTTGTGTGGCTGTTTGTGTTGTTGAACTCCAGGTTATTCCTTATCAACTGGACATCCGACAAAGAAAAGAAAGCTCTTAACATAGATGTGAATGCTAAACAGTTCCTGGCTTTAACTCTATCGTGAAAGGCCTAGCTGGAGGCCTAACATTTTGAGTTCTGTTACAGTTCAGAGAAAAAAATGAAGGACCGCTGCAATAAATGTGTGAATCTGAGAGGGGAATATGTTGGGGCGACGCTGTGGAACTGAACCTGGAACAATGTGGTTGGGAAGCATTCTTCTTACCACACAGCCAGACCGGTGCCTATGACGGATGTATGTATGTATGTATACAAGTATGCATTCCTGCATACATGTATGCATGCATACATTCATGCATACATACATACATACATGCGTGCATAAATGTATGCGCACATGTACGTATGTATGTATATGTATGCATGTATGTATGTATGTATGTATGTGTGAATGTAAGTATGTATGTGTGAATGCGTGTCAAAAATACTGAATAGATTTATCAACCGCAACTAAGACCGCCCAGCTTTCATCTTGCTTTTACTTACTGTTCTGGTTACCTGCGAAATCACGGGCAGACGAGCATATGTGTTGCGCACCTACGTCTTGCTCCAATACATATGTGCCTAGAATGTGAGAGCTCTAGGGTCAGTTAGATCATTCCTCTTAGAATACGCATTGAAATTGAGCTCATATGACATTTTCCACATTTTTAATTAGCATAATAGTCAATGTCGGTATTGAACCGACGACTCTGCTGGTTTTATGCCCGTATCTTTGTGTATGTGTTTGCATACGTGTGTTTATTTGTGTCAGTGTATGTGTGTGTGTGTGTGTGTGTGTGTGTGTGTGTACGTGTGTGTGTGTGTACGTGTGTGTGTGCCTGTGCAATTATTTACAATTGTACAAATGGATTTGTTTGTAAAAGCATTCTAAGTAAATACTTTTGTCGCTGTAACACTGTTAATCCCTCGGCAATAATAACACAGGAAATAGTAAATACATCTGCTAATTATCACACAAACCTATCTCTAACTCTGAATATCAATTCCACATAATGACAATGACTTTCGTTTGAAATGTGGAAGATATCTGTCAACTGCTAATATTAAGAGCTTGTTGTTACTCTGTGTGTATATTATTCGACTGACAAGGTCGGTCGGAAATGCTTATCTTTACTGTGTGTATATAACACTAAAGTAGATCGTAAATTGAATGAAATCAATCAATACAAACTGACAATCTTGTTAGTGCGTTTCTTATGTCTAATATAGATTTTAATGTTTACAGTTCAGAATAAATAAACATTAGATTAAGATTTTTCCCCTACGAAGGAAACCATTAAGTTTGTCACTGATAATTCTATAAAACCTCATTGTCTTTTAAGTTTAAAGTCCTAAGAATCCGTAGGTGGGTGAAGTGATAGAAGAAACAGCACGAGGAATATCTGAAATAGGTACATCTTTATGTTGTTGTAAGACGAAATCATAAAAGTATAAACCTAGCTATACTAAACAGAAAAATTATTTCGTTCCCTGATGTAGTATTAACTCAAATCTATTCATACACATTACGAAGCCAGGAATCCGTTGAAATAGTGCTTATCTCTAGTTTATGCAGAGTTAAACGGATCAGAGGTACATCCTTTCGAATAAAATTTTAGTCGAAAGCAGCTAGATGTTTCTATAGCAAATTCCCACACTGTTCAAATTACTTTAAAAAACACAGGTAATATATAATTCGATTGGTAGACTTAATTCTTTGCTTAGCTTAACATCGCCACCCGTAACTTAAGTGCGTTTAGAGGAACTTGAGACCTTTCTTAGGCAATCATCAGCTTCTTAGGCTATCATCTACTTCCTTCTTTTCTATCAGGGTGCTTTAAAATAGTGACATGGGCGCTGTCATACTCTCACCAAAAATGATGTCTATTTATCTTTGGTTATGCTTTTATAGAAAGGTTCAGCAGAACTAAGATCGAAGACACTCCAATCATGACTGCCTCGTATTTTAGGGATTTCAATAAATGCATTGTTCATTACGTAACTACACTAAAAAGCAATGTGGTTATATTTATTTACTTTTCTTCCCAGGTCGTAATCTCCTCATAAACATTAGAGCAGAGTGGGAAAAGTAGAAGGCTTATCGAGTGACAGAGGGCCAGTTAATCTCTTGAACTTATGACCCACGTAGTGTGTATTCAATGACCAAATTATTTGTTCATTTTTTTTATTTAGATATACAAGATGACTGCAAAATAAATATATTCCGATAGAGAGATATTTAAACGGAATTACATTTCCACGGCCCTGGAAGAGACTCAATAGAAAGAGAATACTGTGAACACAAAATCCTTGCAGTATATCTGTGAGATATTGTATGGTCACTTAACTTGTCACACTAGCTTTTCACTGTCTATACCATCTCCTATATTATCCAATGTAAACATTCCTTTTCTCAGGTTATATTTTATGGTAATACTAGCAGAAATACCCGACTTTGCCCGGGTTAAAGAGAATAATGAAATCTAAAAACGCCGTCTAGACTACGCAACCCTCAACTGTTAGTAGCTACGATACCATATTTCTACATTAATAACTCTCCAATCCATGCCAGCATGGAACATAGACATTAAGTGGAATGCCCGTCTCTCATCTAGTAGGGCCTTGAAATCAATGTTACCAACTGGGGACTATGTGTGTCGTAGTGATAATAAAAAGACCCAAAGGAGGTCTGCAACGAAATAATTTTACTCAACACCTTGCAAGTGAATCAGTGGAGGCAAAGATACGTCTCATTTACTTGACAATTTATGCACCACATTGCAGAAATCACAATGAAAGTATATCTGAAAGGGTAGTCTTACACTGTTGTACCGTTGAATTACAAATAATGCTCATCTGTTACGTTCGGGTTAAAATTTCATCAACATCAAAAATATATGAATTTTCATGGGAGTTATGGCCGTTATACATAGAATATAATTTCCAAATTTCATGAAGATCCGTTCAGTACTTTTGACGTAGTTTTGGATAAGAAAACAAATGACTAATGTGTGTGTTTGTGTGCATGTGTTTGTGTGTGATGGGTGTATATATGTATAGATATCTGTATGCATGTATATATATGTATATATGTGTACATATTACATGTACGTCTATATATATATATACATCTACACATGTGTATACATATACATGTATGCATATAGATCTATATCTATATATATATATCTATGCATATACGTGTACATATACATGTATATGTATACATATACATCTCTTTCTCTCTCTCTGAAAGTATCGAAATGTGATTGTTTCAGTTAGTGGAATAACGTGTACATATACATCTATATGTATACATATACATCTCTCTCTCTTTCTCTCTCTCTCTCTCTCTCTCTTTCTCTCTCTCTCTGAAAGTATCTGTCATTACAGTATCGAAATGTGATTGTTTCAGTTAGTAGAATAGTTTCATTTTTAAAGTGAAAGTATTTGACATGAGTGTTTTTGTTTCACTTTTGACACGTAATACTTAAATAGTGGAGGAGATATTATGTTGCTGTGGGCTCGAACTCTGGAAGAAGTTAATTTTTTTTTTGTCTAAAGCACAACTGGAACCCTAAGTAAGGCATCTGTAAAATTTGAATGAAATTGGTTGCGTAGTTCTCGAGTTTTAGGGATTCACACAGACAGACAGACAGACAGACACACATTCTCATTTTTATATATATAGATTGTAGAAACACTGTCAGCTGCCTTACATTGTGATTCCAAGTGTGACAGTCACTACTTTATAAATTTCTTATCTTGGACCTTATTAGCCAACGTGGGTTTTAATTCTTATTCAAAAATGCTTGTGTGCGATTTCATGGATAGTCCCCAGTTAGATTTAAATGATCGACAGTCCACCTGAACGCCTCGCGCATTGAAAATTAATATTGGTTTCAAATTTTGGCAGAAGACCAGTAATTTCAGGAAAGGGTTGAGTCGATCATATCGACCTCGTTGCTCAACTGCTGCTCATTTTATCGGCCCCAAAAGAATGAAATACAAGGTCGACCACGGCAGTATTTGAACATCAGGACGGACGAAATATAGCTAATAATTTTTCCCGGCGTGTTGACGTTCGCCGCTTTCCTTTGCACATTAATATAGCCTTTGTGGTTGTAGTGACCCAGCTGAGCTCTGAACGATCAAAATCTTCCAAATCTTATTCATGTGTCAAGTATATATATAATTTTGTTATCCACTGTGATACTCTCTTGTTATCTAGCTGGGTCTTACTGTTGTTTAAAATATTATTATTCTGGTGGAAAGTAGATCAGTAATAACCGTTTCATCGTGTTTTCAAACAATGGGTATATGAGAACATATAATTTAATATATCCCTTTCTTAAAGCGGTGAGCTAGTAGAATCGTTAGCGAATTGGGCGAAACGCTCAGCGGATTTAGTGTATCGTCATGTTCTGAGTTCAAATTCCGCTGAGGTTGACTTTGCCTTTCCTCATTTCGAGGTCGACAAAGTAAGCGCCAGTCGAACACCAGGGTCGACGTAATCGACTAATCGTTCCCCTGAAATTGCTGGACAAATGCCAAAATTGGAAACCATTATATTCTTTTCTTTCCCCTTAAGAGATGCTGCGATATGATTTGAACGTTGCTTGCTTGATGTTTAGACAAGATCGAATGACCGCGTAGAGGATGTTCTGCCAATTCGATATTATATTATTCCATTCATATCTTGTGAGATAAACTGATCTGAAACCGCCTCTATGACCTGGGCATGACTCAAAGCAACTATAACTTTTATTTGCTCAGAAAATATACGCGGAAGTAAAGGATTATCATACATACAAACATGATAGCTTATCAGTTTTCCGCATGAATAATCCTGCTTTCTCTCTACATTTAATCTGAAGAATTTCAGACGTTAATTTTAAACAATTCTCGCTCGGTTTTCGTTGAAGTTATTAAGTTGTTTTTAGTTTTTAAATTTACATATCCTTAAAGAAAATGCGTAAGTAAAATATGAGGTTGTTTTCTAATTAAATGGCAATTATATGTTAATATATTAAAATACGTTTTTATATTTTGTTGCCTGTTTTAATGTATTTTACTGTTTTATTTCTTTATTTGTTATCAGGATATGACAATGTTTTCAGATATTAACTTTTAATAAATCTCCAATTCTTGAAATTTCATTTATATTCAAATATATAAATTCACATACATGCATACACACACACACACACATGTATACCAATTTATATATATATATATATATATATATATATAGGCGCAGTAGTAGCTGTGTGGTAAGAAGCTTGATTTCCAACTGCGTGGTTCCGGGTTCAGTCCCACTGCGTGGCACGTTGGACAAGCGTCTCCTACTATAGCCTCGGGCCGACCAAATCCCTTGTGAGTGGATTTGATAGAAGGAAACTGAAAGATTCCCACCGTATATATAAGTGTGTATATTTGTGTGTTAGTTTGTGTTTGCACTTCTAACATCACATACATACACACACACACACAATAAATATATAAATATATATATATATATATATATATATATAAACCTCAATCAATACTATGATGGTCTCTAAGACGCAGACGACGGCCACTAAACACACACGTGTCAACACCATCAACACCACCATCACCACCTACACCAATAGCAAGAGCAGCATCATCACCACCACCACCGTCACTACAAGTTCACTGACACCAATTTGACCGCCAACACCACTACCACCACCACCACCGTCTTCCTTCAAATCACATAACAATGTTTATAAAGGGGTGTAGGCATTGGTTAAGATGGATCTAAACTCTGAGGGTCACACAGGTCCTTGGAAGGAACGCATGTTAATCGTTTCTCACTTCGATCATATCTGATTTACGGTTTAACAAAACAAAAGCAATAACGGGACGCAATAATTCTATAGATCCATTGTAAAAAAATATATTAGCTGACAGAAAGCAATAAACAGGGATATGAATTGATGAAATGTGATTGAGACTATTGGCGAACGGACTTACGTGCACACAAATATAATTTGAAAATGAACAGATTCCAGACACAGTTGGTTTCAACACTGAAGCTTCTTATCTTTGGCGGTCTTAAAATATTTCACACAAATAACTCATCTTTCCAATGAAAACAGTTGATGATGAAGATGATTCCAACATCAAAACAGTATTACATGATGCGAAAACAAATTTGTAAAGCAATGAATAGATCATTAATCGTACTCCTATTAAGTTTTATATATTTACACACACATATATATATATATATATATATATATATATATATACACACACACATACATATATAAATATATATATGAGAAATATACATAAAAACCTCCTCTATACATATTTGCATATATTGGCAAAATGTAGTATCATAAAAATCTATGCGAATATAATAGCTTATTTCCCGAAATGAATACTTCGAGTTAATATCTAGGTGGAAATAAATGTGATTCAAACAGAGCGAAGACTTAATAAGTTCATGTTTTCATGAATGCATAACAACACCTATATTCGAAGAAATATTTACGTAAATAGACATATGTATAGCTACCGTAATAGTCAGAGTATATTAATATGTATGACATATAAGTATATATGTATATATATATATATATATATATATATGTACATATATATATATATATATATATGTACATATATATATATATATATATGTACATATATATATATATATATATGTACATATATATATATATATATATATATATATATATATATATATATATATATATATATATATAATCATTATATGTATGTATATTAAAGGATAGAGATCGTGTCCAAGCATTTTATAGATTAGCCAGTACATAGCGTTGGAATTGACGAATCACGACTGCTTTGTCGCCTTTTTAATATCTGTTTATTCAGAAGGACATGATATCATGCTTCGGTGCGTTGTCCATAGTTTACTGCCGTGCCAATGCCTTTGGCCAAACAATGCCGCAAATGTTTAACAGTAAGTCGGAAGCTAAGATGGCGATTTTACTGCACATGTTTATATAATGGAATCCCGTAAAACGATACAAATATTTTATATACTTCCTTATTAATGTGAAATCTATTGGTATTCATTCAATACAGGTTTCTCTTGTTGTTGCTGTTGTTGTGTGTTGCACCAGTTGGGGCCTGAATGCGTAGATTTACGAAGAAAAATATTCCAGTCGTGATCGTCCCCTTTTATTATTGGATATTCTGATACTCTTTTTTTTTTTTTTTTAGTTGTTTCAATCATTTGACTGCGGCCCCAGGACTTATTCTTTGTAAGCCTAGTACTTATTCTATCGGTCTCTTTTTGCCGAACCGCTAAGTTACGGGGGACGTAAACACACCAACATCGATTGTCAAGTGATGGTGGGGGGACAGACACAAACACACATACACACACACATATATATACATATATACGACGGGCTTCTTTCAGTTTCCGTCTACCAAATCCACTCACAAGGCTTTGGTCGGCCCGAGGCTATAGTAGAAGAAACTTGCCCAAGGTGCCATGCAGTGAGACTGAACCCAGAACCATGTGGCTGGTAAGCAAGCTACTTACCACACAGTCTCTCCTGCGCCTATACATTTAATTTTTGAAGCCGGCAGGGTGTGGTTTGATTGATATTTAGCTTCTATTTTTAGAAGAGTGTGTATGAGTGTGTGTGTGTGTGTGTCTTTGTGCATCTGTGTGTCCTTCCCCACAGCTTGACAAGCGGTGTTAGTGTGTTTAGAACCCTGTAACGTAGCGGTTCAACGAAAATGTCGGATATAATTCAACACACTCACCAGTAAAATTTCCACTTATTTCTTTTATAATTTTCTAAAATTCTCGTTGAGAGTCAATGACTATCAAAAAGGTTACAAGACGCAAAGAAAATTTTAGAAATATTAAAAAAGAAATAAGTGGAAATTTTACCGGTGAGTGCGTTAAATTATAAGGCACCAAACGGGAATGACTCTCCCCAGACACAACAGCTGGTAGTATATACAGCAAGAAACGTGTTTTATTCTTCACGGCAAAACTGTAGTGTCATGTTGATATCTTCGTACCGGACTGAAATCTCTTCGGATTTTCCGATCATGATTACTGTTTAGCCTTGTTTCAGTGAAGCTAATTCTAGTAGCGTTCAAAGGGAGACCATCCTGTCTTTTAGGGATGCTTATGACGGGCTTTGGCAATGTACTTTCTAGTTGCTTACCACTGTAACATTGAAAATTAATCAGGCAAATCTGCATGAATTTTATTTGTCTCGTTGAGCCTCTTGCTCTGAATGAAATTGTTTAGGTAAAATCAAGTAGAGTGGAAGCGCGTGGCTTAGTGGTTAGGGTGTCAGCACCATGATCGTAAGATTGTGGCTTCGATTCCTGGACCGGGCGACGCGTTGTGTTGTTGAGCAAAACACTTCATTTCACGTTGCTCCAGTCCACTCAGCAGGCAAAAATGAGTAACGCTGCGAAGGACTGGCGTCCCGTCCACCTGGGGAACACATACGCCATCGAAACCGGGAAACCGGGCCCATGAGCCTGGCTACGCTTTAAAAGAGCGCATTTATTATTTATTATAAAATCAAACAGAGTAAAATATTCTTTTCTACGCTAGGCACCAGGCCCGAAATTTTTTGAGAGGAAGCCAGTCGATTAGATCGACCCCAGTACGCAACTGGTACTTAATTTATCGACCCCGAATGGACGAAAGGCCAAAGTCGACCTCGGCGGAATTTGAATTCAGAACGTTAAGACACTCACGCACACGCACACACGCACACACACGCACACACACACACACACACACGCACGCACACACACACAGAGGAACGCACATATAACCCCTCACACACAACAGTACACACACCCACATGCACACAGGCACATACACACATGCACACAGAGACGCATGCACACTATTTTAAAATTTACTATATATATATATATATATATATATATATATATACATACATATACTTACAGTTGTGTCTGGGGAGAGTCATTCTCTTTGAGTGCCTTATAAAGAATATTGCAAACTAAATCAATATATATATATATATATATATATATATATATATATATATAAATGAGGGGAGGTTGAAAAGTTCACGGAATTAGGTAAAAGACAATACAGGAGGATCAGTTAATTATGATTTTATTCAGCATATTCCCCTTTTAGTTTCATACACTTACTGAAGTGCTCTTTGATTTTTTCTAAACCCTCTTAAAGAACTCGGAAGGTTGGGTCCCCAACCAGACCTTTCACCATACACTTTAAGCCAAGGACATAGTAACACTCTATCGTGCATACACACATACATATAATTATGGTGCATGTATGTTTGTATTTATGTATGACTAATCGAGATACTATTAAGTCAATGTTTGATACAAACATAGATATGTAAGACGACAGTTCACAGGAGAGTGCATAACACTTAAGGAAATTGGTGCTAGTATATTACAACCTATATATATATATATATTAATATATACATATTCATGAACTTATATATATATCTGTACATAGGTAAGATTTAATAATGTAGCATAGACACACTTACATATATATATTTATTGTTATTATTATCATTATTATTGTAGCGTTGAAAGTTTTAATTAAATGAAACCCTAAAATAGGTATCTCATCAGTTGTAAAATATATTTCACAATCCTCCTCTAGGAATTTATTTTAACGAAATAACTTTATTTGGCTTCTATATAATCATATCGAGATTTGATATCGTAGTATTAATGTCTATACGTCTGCATACCATACATATTCTCATTCCTTTAAGTTTCAGCCAGTGCTTTTCGTCATGGTGGCTCTACCTGCTAGAAGTAGCAGTTAAATCTCTCTGGAAATAAATCCGAGTCTCTGGCCACAGCCCTTGAAAGTAAAGGAATATATATATTCACACATGCATATACGTTAAAGAATATATATTCATATATACATATGCGAACTAACACCCACTTTTTTTCTTCGAGGGCTTATATACCGCAGTATCAGACTATTTTCTTTAGCCAATACATGGTGATCACTTATAAGCTTTGAGCTTATAATTATAATATCAATAATAATAATTATTATTTACAGACCACACACAGATGTAATATATATATATATATATATATATATATATATATATATATATATATATATATATATATATATATGTGTGTGTGTGTGTGCATATATATATATAAGCATAGGACTGGCTCTTGGATAAATAGATTGTTTACCAACCACATGGTTCCGGGTTCAGTTCCACTGCGTGGCCCCTAGGGCGAGTGTCTTCTACTATAGCCTCGGGCTATATATCTATGTATATAGCTATGTATGTGCGTGCGTGCGTGTCTGTCGTTCCCAGCCACCTACAGCTTGATAACCGATGTTGGTGTATTTGCGTACACGTAAAATAAGCGGTTCGGCAAAAGAAACTTATAGAATAATTACCAGACTAATAAATATCCTGAGGAGATTTCTTCAACTAATTCCTTGAAGGCGAGATTGGCCACAGTCAAATGACTGAAACAAGTAAAAGATGAAGCATATCTTGTATCTTATCATTGGATTCTGCCGTTCATTTCGACGTATGAGGATCTACCGAAGTTTTTGTTCATTTCTATTCAGTTTTCTCAAAACTTATACCTCACAATAATTCGAAACCCTGATTCTTATTTACCTTAATGCTATCGATAAAATACTATTAAATTATTGTATTTTAATTGTCCATGTGTTATACTAACTTAAAAAGTGTTAAAGTCCACCAGTATTTAGTGTTTAATGTAGGGGTTCTCAAACATTTTAATACCCGGGCCATATGTAAAACCCGGATTTTTTTAGGGACCGCCTTCAGAAAGTAAACCAGAAGTGAATTAAAGAAAAATGTATTATATTTATAGGGAGACTATAATTCAGAAAGTTGCTTGAGAACAAAATAGTTCTGGGATCCATAGTTAATCGCTGTTGTGAAAGCCTCATTAAGAGATGGGATTAACAGCATTCATGACCGTTTTTTTGTATTATTACAGGAGTCGTAGAAGGCTCGTATGCTCTGAATGGGTGTCCAACCCGATGTTTACATCAGAGTGAAATCTGACAAAGACAGAATGGGATCACGCAGTGATGTTAAAAAGGGCAACGGATTAAGAGAACCGTTCCATACTCCGTAATGAGAATCACACTCCGTTTTATAAAGAAAAGATAATCCTTTCTACTAAAGGCACAAGGCCTGAAGTTTTGGGGGAGGGGACTAGTCGATTACATCGACTCCAGTATTTCACTGGTACATATTCTATCAACCCCCAAAGGATGAAAGGCAGTATCAACTTCTGGAGAATTTGAACTCAGAACGTAAAGACGGGTGAAATGCCGCTAAGCATTTTCCGCCCTGCTAACGATTCTGACAGCTGTGCCGCCTTATGTAATGATGAAAATTGTAACAACGAATGGTCACGCAGTTTTCAGTTGCCCAATTTCCAGCAGGTCATTCAGAAAGCTTCGATACAGGATACTTGCCCTAGAATCACAATAGGAAGAGTGAACAGGAAAATACGCAAAGCGGTCGCTACGTTCTGAGTACAAATTCTGCCGAGATCGACATTCATCCATTCGGGGCCCATGAAGTATGTACCAGTGAATCACTGGGGTCGATGTAATCGACTAGTCCCCTCCCCCAAGATTTCAAGCATTATTATTATTATTATTATCAGGAGGCGCAATGGCCCAGAGGTTAGGGCAGCGGACTCGCGGTCATAGGATCGCGGTTTCGATTCCCAGACCGGCAGGGGATGGTGGCGAACCCTGCTGTACTCTTTCACCGTAACTTTCTCTCACTCTTCCTGTTTCTGTTGTGCCTGTAGTTCAAAGGGTCAGCCTTGTCACACTGTGTCACGCTGAATCTCCCCGAGAACTACGTTAAGGGTACACGTGTCTGTGGAGTGCTCAGCCACTTGCACATTAATTTCACGAGCAGGCTGTTCCGTTGATCGGATCAACTGGAACCCTCGACGTTGTAAGCGAAGGAGTGCCAACAACAACAATTATCATCATCATCATTATTATTATTCATTTACTATTATCCGAGCTAATAAGATAAAAAGTAACCGACAAAATAAAGAGCATGTGTATTAATTAAAAAGATGCATTCACATTTAACTTGGATTAATGGATATGTTGAAGAATTTATGTTACTATTAACTTCAAGGAGATATATCATATAAAAATCATGTTTCTAATTCTACATGAAGAGCCTCAAGAACTGCAACTCGATATCGTACACAAATTACGGTTGAACTATATATATAAACGATATTAAATATAAACATTAACAAACATAAAAATGGTGACTTAATATTAAGCGGTGAAATTAAATATAGATTCTAAGCCTTTTGTGACCAAGTATCTAATGAAATACACTATTGGTGTATATTAAGTAATTAACTTTTGAAATAATTAAGAATTTAGTTATATAATTATTTGTTTTCTACCATCTCGAAGCTGGGGTTTGGAATATATCTTAAATTATGATTACACGAAATTATATCGGAATGGTAACATTTGCAAATGTTCGCTCGAATATATACAGTTTTGTACAATTAAAAGTGAGGCATTGAGAAAGATGTTTGTATAAGAGTACAGAATAATCAGCAGCGCAGCTGTCTTCATTAGCGTCGAACATGGTTTGCTACCAAGTCTGATTAGAGAGTAAATACTTGTTAGTAAAACACATACAAAAATGTAAAACATACAAATAGAAACACACACAGACACACACACACATATAGTATAAATATGTTTTCTATTAAATAGAATATGTCTACGAATGCCTCTGCCTAGGTGTGTGGATGTGCATGCGATAAACCCTTTGTGCATTAACTTTATTCTACTTCTACAGAACGGGAATTATTAATTAAATAAATATTTGATAAACTGTAAATTTTACATAGTATGCTGCGATCTTGGAAAATTTCAGGCGCGTATACACGTCCCCATTAAACACATACAGACATACACACAGACAGAGATAGAGAAAAATAGATAGATATTTGCATATATGCTTATATATATACGTATACATAAATACACAACACACACACACACACACATATATATATATATATATATATATATATATAAAGGAAAAAGTGATGACAAAGAAATAAACGATTACGCTACGAAATTCATTAGCTAAAGCTGCTTCCGCTATAAAATGCAGTGGACTCATAGTTCGGTGTCTACATTATACCATATAGCTTCATCGGGACCTAAAACATGGAGTGTAATTCATTTGCGAAAACGATTATCTATAAGCATATATCGACGAAAGCATACTTGAGCGGAATGAAATACAGCGTCTCCTCCTCTAATTAGTATAAGATTTACTATAAGATGTGTATATTCCTGAATATACCCAGATGTAAAGATAGAGTGAATAGATCTATCATAGTAAGGTATGTATGTTCATACATAGGTACATATCTACACACATACATAAATATATACATAGATACCGCCCACCCATATACATACATATTCATACAAGCGTGCACATATGCATACATACATATATACATACATATATATACATACACGTATACACACTCATATATGCTGGTTCATAGCCTTGAAAGATCTAATATTGACTTCCCGACGGGGAATCGAACACCGGTCACCCGCGTGACAGGCGGTAATACTAACCACTGTACTATGGAGAAATAACAGAATCTCTCTCTCTCTCTATATCTATCTCCCTTTATCTCTCTGTCTCTCTCTTTCTCTCTTTCCCCCCCTCTCTCTCTATATATATATATATAGAATTATATATATATATATATATATATTTATTTATAAACATATGTATGTATATGTATGATTACATTCATTTATCATATATGATATATGTTATAAATGTATGTGTTTGTGATTCCTGCGTGTATGTGTGCGTGTGTGCGCGAGCGCGTGTGTGTGCATATATATCATTGCGTTAGAACATATTTGAAGGGCAATTTGAATGACTCATGGCAAATTTGAACTTTCGGCTATCACAGAATGGTTTCGAGCTATGATATCATATCCCCAAAAAGACTACAAACATGCATGAATGTAATTAGCTTGATGCATTAGATCCCTTTATTTAGCGCTTATTTTCTCGATCGTATTGGCTGAGAATAATGTGTCATTGAACAATAAAAATGGGAAAAAAACACAAAAAAAAACACACAAAAATGAAACTAAGAAAAGCGATAAATAAATAAATAATGAAAATAAATATGATAAAAAGCAAAACAAATGTGCGGGTTTCATATATCTAACAACTCATCGGGTCGAGTGTAAATTCGTATTATTTTAAAAAAGCAGAAAACTTTTCAACAATTGAAACAACATATCAATCAAAAATCCAGTCTTCATTGCGACTCAAAGCTTCCATACACCCAGCGATATACGTTTAATTTTTTCCTGTCTACTGAAGATGGAGGGAGGAATAAAAAGAACAAAAAGAAAACAAATAAATAAAAATGGTCCCATAAAATATATATCGAGACACACCTATAAATCATGTTCACTTTCAAGTGAAAGAATTGTGAGAGATTAATCGAAATGCATATATACATATATATACATATGTAAGTATGAAAAAATAAAGATATTGAATATGGACAAAATATCTATGGTTATTGAAAACTAGAATATCAGAGACAGTTGTCATTGTCATCTGATAATATACTATGTACGATATTCGTTACTCTTTTCTATGTTCTTATATCTATCTTGATATTTAACACCGCCAAACAGTCACATTTTTAAGATAATAGAAAGCGAAGGCGAGATTATCACAGCTAAATTCACAGCAAGCATTTACACAAGTGATAAGTGTGCGAATTTGAATAAATAAAATGAACGAGAAATTGGTAAATATCTGAGATATCGGTGCTGTTACATCGATCCTAAATTATGACAGCATTCTAAGTGTAAATATATGAGAAATAATTGAAATATTGGCCATACGGTGTCGACAAAACATACTTCATCGGTAAGATAATATCTAAAGATCATTAAAAGCGTACGTGTAAAACCGAGCAAATCGTGTGAATGTTTTCGACAAATTAAATATATTAATTCCATGTTTTATATTTTGTGTATGCTTTCTATGTTGCTCAATAAATTAGCAGCAAATTTCAGTTTATTTTTCCTGGAGGTTCATGTATTATATTTATATCAATACATGAAATATGTATAGAATTATTTATTGACTGATAAGAAAAACCTTACGTTCCTTTCATTTTTCTATACAATTCCCTCTTAACTATCTATCTATCTATCTATCTATCTATCTATGTGTTTATCTGTCTGTGTGTCTGTCTGTCTGTCAATTTCTTTAACCATCTGAATACATATGTATGTATATGTGTGTGTGTATATTTATATATATATATATATATATATATATATATATATATATATATATATATATGTGTAGATACATATATACAAATATATATATATATATACACATATATATCTATATATCACCACCCTACATCACCTCACACCACCCCACATCAGTACGGTCATAATTGAATATCCTTCTATTAATGCATGTGGAACATGTATATTGAGATGCTTGAAGTTCTGAAACAATTGCATACTTGTGAAGGCCGCTTAGAAATTGCATAAAGATTTCTCCTGAAATTTCCATGTAGATTAAAGCTAGTGCAACTAGGAAGTATTACTGATTTAAGAGCGAGAGATATTACGTCGAGAAAGTAACACCATCGACCAATTCACTAATCTACAGAGAAGTGATATTGAACATAGCAAACAGCTTGTATTCTAGGAATATGACTTTGGAACAACACGATTTACAGAATATTTCTAATTGGGAAACGTTTTTCAGCATCGCCTGAGGAATAATAGCGAAAGTGAATAAAATTACAAGAAAACATAGTCGCGCTCCAACGCTCTCTCTCTCTTTCTCCGTCTCACTCAGACATACACGCGCACACAGACATACATACACACATACTCTCTCACAGAGTGTCGTGTACAGTTCAAGTAGAAGGATAGACTCTATACACACACATACGCACACACATACACATACACACGTGTGTGTGTGTGTGTTACTATTAAGTATGAATAATTACTTGGAAGTTTCGCTTTTGAAACCGGCTTGTCGAAGCTGGTTCGAAAAAAGAAAACAGTTTTGAGTCCCCTTTCAAATATCCACTGATCCTTGTTTGGTTCTCTGTTTCCCTAGAATCTCAAGGTCTTTGTTATCTCTGTTATAGATCCCGTATTTAATAATTATCTCATGATCCTTCTAGGTGAGCTATGATGCGTCTAATACAGGTCTAGGTAGACGTATTTCTATGTTTCAAGTTTCGGATATATTTTGCAAATAGTTTAATTTTGGATGGGTGGAAGTCTATTTTAAAAAGATTACCGCTTAGGTTCAGAGATTAGTGCTTATATATTCGGCCGAGGTTAAATTTTAGAATTTAGGGATCAGATTTAAGGGTTCAGAATTCAAGGTTAGGATCTAGATTTAAGATTTGGACTTAGTGTTAAACAGAGGCACGGAAGTCAAAATCTAGTAGTGCTGACGTTGCTGGTATCGTACTAAAAGCGGAGCCATTCAAACGTGTGTGGCATCATGGAGACTTACAAGTTAGTTACGTATCAAACTGATGGCAGCACACTGTTTCCTGTGCAGCTACAGCTCGCAGTTCCTTTATGAGGTAGTGTGTCTATGGACATCGATGTGTTTACTGCGCTAGTTTTCAGATTTGTATTCTGATCACCTGTAAGCTGTAGTTTGCAATTGTGTCA
>NC_142948.1:29834197-29859197 GCF_046866305.1 Octopus bimaculoides | reverse complement strand
CAATCTCTGCTTCTCCTCCACTCTCTCTGCATATATACGTATGTACACACATATATATATACATACATAAATATGAATCTCTCTCTCTCTCTCTCTCTCTCTCTCTCTCTCTCTGTATGTATATATATATATATAGATATATATATATATATATATATATATATATATATAGATATGTATATATATATATATATATATACATATATATATATGTATATATATAGATTGATAGATAGACAGCTAGCTAGCTAGCAAGTTGCTTCCACCTCACCAGTTTTACTCTAAAGTCGTACTAATGCAACAATATATAGTAAATCGATTAGGAACCAACGAGGAATTTATAACATGATCAAAATGCTAAAATTAATATCCTAGTCTCTCTCGAATAAACTCGAACATCATAAATGTGAAAAAGACGTAATACATACTTTTACTCCTTTAAGATATAGATGGGCATGACTACAGCACCTTTTACCATGGCACTAGTAAATCAGAATATCCTTAAGCAAAGACTATATATATACATACAGTCTGTTAAAGATTGTCATACCGGCCATGACGAAGGGAAATAGCCCTGAAACTCGAGTCGCCTTTATATATATATATTTATATTTATATATTTATATATTTGATCCTTTATATTGAACACTCAATATTTCATCTACATTCAATACTTTATTTCATGGTGCCATCCATTTTTATTTTATTTTATATTATATATTGTATATTATATTATATATTGTATATTCCATATTCTATACCCCACATTAGTTCTGCAGGAATATCAATAAAACATAAAAAACAGAGTGTTGGAACTCTTTTAAGCAAAATAATATATATATATATATATATATATATTAGTGTGTTAGAGACAAAGAGTATATCATTACAGATATGCTAATAGTAGAAGAATTCTCTCCAATTTCTTAACCAAGAGATCAACAGTCTATAGTATAGTTTCGATGACATTCGACTCTACATTAATATAAAACGAATCTATAAGGAAAAAAAAAAAAACGTAAGGAAAAGAGAAGAAGAGGGACGTATCATAGCTCATTAATTCATTTCGGCGTAGTTTCTGTACTGAAAGAAACAACAGAGTTCAAAAATCGTAAAAGAAATAAGAGAAGAAATATAAAAAATAACATTGATGGCAACCTTAACATAATGGAAGTCTTTAAGAATGAAAAATATAGAAAAAAAAATGAAAATAAACAATAAAAATATCAAGCTAAAATAGTCAAAAACAAAATGTGGCGATATGAAGTAACTATTCAGTTAAATTAGATGTAAACAAAATAACAATTCAGAAATAAAATATTTTTGAAAAAAAATCAACTTTTTTTAAAACAGATGAAAAAAATTGACGAAGTATTTCTCGATATCTATATATGTACTATATATGTATTACATATATATATTTCATTATGTTGCCTATTTATATTTCATTTCTTATTTTCGAATATAATTTTTCCTTTATTTTCATCAATGAGAATACTGTATATTTGTTTGTTATTTCTAATTTACGAACATTTCTCCAAATTATTCGCTTCTTTTTTTGTCTGCCTATTCATTCCCAAACACTGAAATGTTGTTTTGGCGGAAATATAACTGCGTTAACTCATGCTTCATTGTTTTTGTGTATCGCCTTTATTTTTTTCCCCTCATTTTAAGAACAGTAATCTTCCTATATGGAGATAGTTAAATACACTTTGAGCAACATTTATTGATCATGTTTCCCTATAATATCTTATTTACTTTCACACTAAACTTATCTCACTACATTATCAAACACAAACTCGCACACACACGCTCTCTTTCGCAAACAAACACACACGCTCATATATACTGTCTGTATATCGTTGTATATCACATAAGTACATGAATATAAGAGTGATAATCTTGATAGAATAATTAAATTTTACTATATACATATGAATGTATGTATATATATATATATATATATATATATATATATATATATATATGTATGTATGTATGTATGTATGCACGTACATGCGTATGTAAGTTTGCTTGTATAATGTACGTACGCATGTATGTAAGTATGTTTGTATAATGCAATTTTTGTCGATATACTTACATTATATATTGCCTTAGATTATATTATACCAACTGTTTACAGAAAATGTTTTGAAATTGGAGTCAGAATTTCTTCATATGCCAACCAAATTTCAACTTACATACTTCTCTACTGTTGTAAAAAAATACATCATATTTACGCATTAGCGTGTTATTTTAATACAGATGGCCATCACTAAGAATTAACCCAATAAAAACCAACAAAATTAGAGATACGTCTTCTAAGCGCGATGGACAACGTTAGTAATTTTCTTTGCTTTTCTTTTAGCAAATTATTCAGATATTTCGGCTTAAAATTTCCGTAAATTTGAATTTGTAGGATATTATTCTTAGAGAGAACATCCTGAATGTGGAAAATAATAATGTACAGTGAATTGAAGATATATATAATGCTAAAATATCATTTGTCTCTGTAAAAATTTCTTATCTTTAGAATTTGTTGATTTTTGTATATAAGGTTCAGACGTGTGGCTGTGTGGTAAGAAACTTGCTGCCCGAACATATGGTTCCAAGTTCAGTCACACTGTCTAGCACTTAGGGCAAGTGCCTTTTACAATAGTTTCAAGCTGATCAAATATTTTTGAGTGAGTTTGGTAGACGGAAAGTGAATGAAGCCCGTCGAATATCGATATAAATATCTATATGTGATTTTTTGCTTATGTTTGACAACCGGTGAAATAGCGGTTCGGCAAAAGAGACAATATTTAAAAATAATTACTGGGGTCAATTTATTCGTCTACAAATTCTTCAAAACGATGCTCAATCATGGCCGCAGTCTATTGACTGAAGCAGGTAAAAGACAAAAGATAAAGACCCAGCATCAATTTTCTCGCAGATGAAATGAAATTAAACGTTCTTTCGAAATTGAGAACAACCGTGAAAAATATTTGTATTCTTCAGATGATAATTTGAAATAATTTTAACTAGTGTTGCACCACTGAAAACGTGGTGGTTGGATTGCTTTAAGTATACTGTCCATGATAATAAAATCTATAAAATTCCTGTCCTATCTTTGCCATTACTACCAGTTTTAGAGCTTTTCTGCATTTCTATAAAATCAGTGTTGTTTTAATGTCAGATTATAAAGAAAATAACCGAGAGAGATGTCAATGCTCTTACCTGTCCAACAAATAATCAGTAAGATTAATTAATCTAACACCTGATTCACTATCGGCGACATTCAAATGTTCCCCGATGTATTGGCATCTGCAAGCATCAAGTGAATCAACGAACTGTTTCGATTCCGTTTTGAGACGAGCATTGACCCACATGAGCAGGAGATTTAATTAAAATTAAAAGCATTTGTACATTTCTTATCTCAGCCTCAGGCTGTAAACACTTAGTTTGTTTTATAGTCATATAACAGTGATTGAGTGTAAAGCTGTCCTTAGTACGGTCTCTTGGTGGTTTCATTGCAAGTTCAATTTCGGAATTGCTGCTTCCTATATTAATTGATTCCGTAGATATTAGGAACGGTAGTAATATTCTATCACGTTTTCATTTCCCATTGACATTATTTATTCAGAATCTTGATTGCATACATACACCCAGCCATACATGCGTCAATACACACACACACACACACACACACACACACATATATATAGATATCTACATAATACATACATACATACATACACGCACACACATATATATAGATAGATAGATACACGTATATGTATACATATATGTACACACACACACACACACACACACACATATATATATATATATATGTTCATATATATGTGTGTATATATATATATATGTATGTTCATATATATATATATATATATATATATATACATATATTTATGTCTATGTATATATATGTGGGGGTGAGTGTGTTTGTTTGTGTGGGTGTGTGTGGTTGTGTTTGTGTGTGCGTGTGTGCATGTGTTTGTTTGTTTGTTTGTGTGCGTGCGTGTGTGTGTGTATGTATGTGTACGTGTGGATATATGTACTTGTGTGATCATATCTAGGCATTGATTATGCATTGGATGTGATGATACAAGTCTCTCTTGTTTGCTGGCGATGCATAGAATCGCCAATGAACAATACACAGCGGGGACGAGTGCATACGTCGGTGGATGATGGCTTCAGAGAAGCATTGCTATTGGATATTCCGTAATAGAATAAGAGCAATTAGGAGGTTTCATTACTGCTAACATATAATTAGAAGTGGCAGTAGAAGTACTGAACGAAATATATAAATATGTATGTGTTTGTGTTTGTGCAAGTTCGTGTGTGTGTGTGTGTGGGGGGGTGTATTTGCCTCTGTAAATTAACATGTTTATATATTCTTATGTGGAATGCTCTATCATTTTACTCTGCATTCCAATGAATATGCGATGCTGAGGATGAAATAAATGAAGAGTACAGCGTAGAAATCGACCAGAAAACATTGGAAAAGGCGGCGGGCTTAAAGAAACGTTAGCACGCCGGGCGAAATGTTGAGCGATATTTGGTCTGCCGTTACGTTCTGAGTTCAAATTCCGCCGAGGACGACTTTGCCTTTCATCCTTTCCGGGTCGATAAATTAAGTACCAGTTACGCACTGGGGTCGATGTAATCGACTTAATCCCTTTGTCTGTCCTTGTTTGTCCCCTATATGTTTAGCCCCTTGTGGGCAATAAAGAAATAAGAAACACGTTTACTTTTATGAAGAACTGTTTAGTTGTTCATATGGATTTACTTTTAAAAGTCCCCATTCAGAGCAAATATAACGCTTTTTTCCTAATCTAGAAGGAAGTCTTAGATATTGAAGTTTGGTCAACATAGGCTGAACAGGAATGCACAATGCAAAATGAATGCTTTCACATGCTTGGATGTCTTTGCAAGCGAATCTTTGTTTGTGTATATGTATACATGGTTGTATGGCTAAGAAGCCCACTTTCCAAGCACGTGGTTTCTGGTTCAATTCTACTGCTTGTCCCCTAAAGGCAAGTAAGTTCTTCTATAGTATATAGTCATTGACTAAGCATCTAGAGTTAAAATGGGTTTAGGAATTTGTCATTTTATCTTAAGAAACATGTGTCATATAGAATTTTTCAGTCAAATGTGTTGTAACTTTGTAAGCTCATTATACGTATTTTAGCTGCTATTTCTTCGAGATTGATCGACCACCGAATAATTCCTTCATAATCTCCAATGGGTTTATTTATAAATTTGCGTCATCCAATGCATGCAATTTACTGAATACTCGAACCACTTGTAAGCAGTTTGGTTTGGTTTGGTTCTGTTTATACGACAGCGTTCATCAAATTAAAACTGTATGTTTGATATTTATGATGTCATATGATTGGAAGTGAGTCGGAAAATAGGTTGTATCGACAATTATCTTATAATATTTCGCTGTGTCGTTCTAAGTTCCAATTCCCTTGGGTTTTAATTTACTTTTTATCCCTACTGAATTGATAAAATAATTAGCAATAATATTGATATGGGTTCCCTTCAATGGATTCTCCTCTCTTCACAAAAGACTGCCAGTGTGAATGAGTTAGACATTAATGTTTAATGCACGAAATTAAATCGGTACGGTTTATATATATATAAACTTACATGCACACATGTGTATATATATATATATATGAATGTTTATTGTGAACAATGGCGTTTTAGAAACCTCTGTAGACATCTAGATCTTTGTAGATAAAATATTAAACGTGCTTAAGTTCTTTGTAATTCCCAAATCGCCTGGGTATTGTCTAGAGATGTATGAAAACTTCCCATGTTACCAAGTGGCCTGATAGATATAGGTTTAACTCTTTCGTGTGAGAGAGGAGGATAATAAAGCAGTAACATTCACAACTAATTCACTTCCAAAAGCATCATAAAACGAAAAAAAAAAAAATACAAAGAAAATGTTTAAAAATGTAAAGCCATCATACTGACCTTCTCTAAATATTCTTGTTTGTTTGTGTAAGTGCTGATACAGATTAATCTAATAAAAACATGACGATAATTATTCTAATAAAAATAATGACAATATTTATATTTATATGCTATCATTGCCTACTCATGCATCGATGACATGTTGCAAAGAGGGTTTACAAGATATATGTAGGGATGTAGAAATATCTAGTTACATAAAAAGGTACAGAGTGGAAACAAGACATTGGATAATTATAAAACGATGTTGAAAATTGGATTCTACTATAAAAAAAATATGCTTATCTGCATACGGTGTTCTTACATTGTTAAAGTGTTTTCATCACTACCGCTGCTCGTTGATTCGTGACACTGTAAAGGCTGTAAGCCGTGACATGGACACGTTGCAACGGCGACTACGAAGCTAAAAAGGACAGTCCACATCATGTCTTCTGACTGTTTGCACGAAGTATTTCATCTTTCCAGCTTTGTGCAGGGCCTTAGCTACAGCTCAGACGTTTATACGAAGCTGCTGGCGACTGTGGTCAAATCCTGGAGAGGTTTGCTCGTGGAAAGCTATATGTATGGTACCAAGTTTAAGCTTCTTACGATACTTCCGAAAACAGTCAAAAGTGGTTGAAGAATTTCTACGACTCCTCTCAATTTCTGGTCTCCTAATTTGTCAGATTTTAATCCTACGTATAGGGCGCGGTTGACAGAGCCACCAACCACTCTACATGCAGCATCAAAGCCGAGCTGATAGCCTAGATCAATGACTGTTCGAAGAACGTCCCGGGGACAATTTGCGAAACTCATGCACATGCTTCTGAAGCCTTCATGATGTCATGTTGGAAGCTGACGCTATTTTACTTAAATTGTTATCACCCCACCACAATCTAGTTGATATATTTTGATTTTTAAAATACTTCTAAAATACTTCTTAAAACTACTTCTAAAATGCGTTTTTTAAAAATACTTTTATCTTTGGATGGAGTATTACGTTTTCTGTTCTTTTCATGCATGCTGTCAATTTTAGACCGAACACACTATCTATACACATGACATGCGTTAGATACTTCAGAACAATACTTTTAAGAAGCATAAGTTGCCCAAACATTAACTAATGTCTCAAAATGGAATCTTTGAATGAAACATAAATACATAGAGTTCGCTTTGGATTTCTCTCCAGTCACAGTCATTCTGAAATTGTAACATTTGTTCAAGATCACCAGCTTATTTGTGCTTAAGAATAGAAACGAGTCCCTGACCTGTAGCAGAATCTACCTTTCGTAGCCAAAAGAAAAGATCATTCTGGTCACTGATCGTACATTCTGAGAAGAAAGAAGTCATGTCCGTTCAGTAAATCAACATCACCATCACCGAGAATCCAGGATACTCATTGAAGGCCATTGCATGTATTTTTCAGCACTCATCGTATTTGTGTCATTGTATGCATTTTTGTGTGCATTACAATAGACGTAGATTGCGAAGGTGCATGACGCAGTAATTAGAGCGACGGGCTCTCAACCATCAGGCAGCGAGTTTGGTTCCCGGTTCATGTTATGCTTTTAGTTCTTGAGCAAGACACTTTATTTCACGTTGTCCTAGTTCACTCATCAGTAGAAATGAATTGCGATGTTACTGGTGCTAAGCTATATAGGCCTTTGCCTTGGATAACAACGGTGGCGTAGAGAAGAGAGTCTCGTATGCATGGGCGACTGCGGTTCTCCTATAATCAACCTTGCCCGGACTTATGCCTCGGAGTGTAAATTTCTTAGTGCAGTCACATAGCCATTCATGACCAAAAGGGGGTCTTTACCCTTTAGACTGCAAAATACCCCGCCAATTGCACTTTAATCCAATAAAGAAGCACTTAGATGATTCGACAATAAAATTATCATCACCAAAAACCGATTGAGTTCCATTTACAATGATATGAATTTGAGCGTGTTTCATTTATACGTTTATATATCTGAACGTGTTTTTGAAAATGTTTATGTGAATGTTTTATTTTTGTGTTTGAATGAATGAGTCGTTACATGGTTGCGTATTTGAATGTATCAATTTGAATTTTTATGTGTGTGTGTGTATGTGTGTTGGTGTCTGCGTATGCATTTCCCTTTGTCTATGTGCTAATGTATGTGTGTGCATGTATGTGTTCAACTCTTAGGGTTTGGTAAATGTCATTGATTTCTCAGCGGGACCCAACTGCCCATTATCGTTTATCTATCACTTCTATTACCGCTGTAGTTGTATGCATATGTGTATGGCGATTTATATATGTCTCTGTGCTTCGAGGCGTGTAAATGTGTAGCTTTGTGTGTCAATGTACATCTATGAATGTGTCAGTTCAATTTGTGTGTCTCTAGGTATAAATGTATGTCTTATTTTGTCTATAACAATATATATGTGTGTGCGTGTGTGCGTGTGTGTGTGTGTGTGTGTGTGTGTGTGTGTTCAGTGGCGTATATATGTGTAGGTTTGTGGACATGTATGTCAATGTGCGTTTAATCTTTTATTATTTTATTTATTTATTCTCTTATTTATTCCAGTCATTGGACTGCGGCCATGCTGGAACACTGACTTGAATGATTTTAGTCGAACAAATCAAGCCCACGACATATTTTTTAAGCCGCGTACTTATTCCAACGGTTCTTTTGCCGAACTGCTAAGTTACAGCCATGTTACCACACCAACAGCTATTATCAATCGGTGATGGTGTACAAATTTACACACACACTTGTATATATATATATATATATATATATATATATATATATATATACGACGGGCTTCTTTCAGTTTCCGTCAACCAAATATACTCAGAAGTGTGTTTGAGGGTAAAGTAGAAGACACTTAGCCAAGATACAGCGCAGTGGGACTGAACGTAGGACCATGTGGCAGGGAAGTACGCTTCTTACCTGACAACCACAACTGCATCTACACACACACACACACACACACACACACATGTTTGTGTGTCTTACAGCACGTGTATATTTCCAAGTAACATTACATATATGTGTGTGTTTCTATTTGTGTATGTATATGTTAAAGTGTGTAGTGTGTGAGTTTATGCGGGTGGGTTTGAGTGTGTGTTATTTATTTATGAGTGTATATAAGTGTATGTCTTCGTATGTAATATGTATGTGTGTACCTACGTGTGCATGTGTGTGAGAGAGAGTGAGTGAGTGAGTGCGTGCGTGGAGATGTAGGTTCATTCCAGAACAATTAACTGATCGTAATGATGTACTAGTAGAAATAGAAATAACTTATATTTGTAGTAGTAGTAGTCGTAGTAGTAGCAGCAGCTGCAGTAGTAACGGTAGTAGTAGTAGTAGTAGAATCGGTAAAGATTGTGGTTAAATAATAAATTAGTAAAAGTGAGGGATGTTGGTTGCAGCGGGAGTGGTTAACTGATGGAAGGCGGAGGAGGAGGAGGAAGTGGAGGAGGAGGAAGTGGAGGAGGAGGGGGAGCCGAAGATGAATTAGTGCTGTTGTTGGCCGTGGTTACACTAACATTAGGGGCGGTCGTGTTGATTCTGGTCACAACAGTTGCACCACCGTCAACAGTAGTAGTAGTAGTAGTGGTAGTGGTGGTGATAGTAGCCGCAGCAGTAACAGTGGTAGTAGTAGTAACAGGAGAAGCAGTAGCTGTAATAGTAATAGTAGTAATAGTGGTGATAGTAGGTGTTGTAGTAGTAGTAGTAGCAGCAATACTAGTGGTGACAGTAGTATTAGTAGCACTAGTAGTGGTAGTAGTCATGGTAGTTGTTGTAGTAGTAGCAGCAGCAGCTGCAGCAGTAGTGCTAATAGCTCTGTAGTGAGAACGAAGACGAGGAGGAGGAGGTAGACCAGGTAGTAGTATGGTGATGACGATGACGATGAGGAGGAGGAGGAAAAGGAGAAGATTGTAATATATTTGACGCGAAATTTAATTAAGTCCCTCAAATTCTTTTTATTGTGGACATTGATGATGATGATGATAATGATGATGATGATATTGTAGTCGTACTTGTTGTTGTTGTTGTTATTCTACTATTTGTTGCCGTTACTATTGTTGCAGCTGCTACTGATGAGGTCTTTGTCATTATTTTCTTTACTTTTATTTATCTTTTCTTTCTGTTACTACTATGTGTGAATTTTCTTTATTCTGTTTTTTTTTATATGTAAATTATTTTTTGTTGTTATTGGGACCTTTTTTTAAAGAAAAAATATTTGTGTTGCATTCAATGTTTAAAATATCTAATTAATACAATATTTCCTTGTTAATCATAGCACATTTATTGGCCAGAACGGCCTGAAATAGCAGCGAAATTCATTATTAAAAAGAGAGAGAGAGAGAGAGAGACAAATCAGGGAACCCGTACCTTATCGATTTATCTGCTAAAAATAAAAGCCAAATGCCCTTATAACAGAACTAAACCATCTTGACCATGACCACACAAGAGAAACACACGCATGGTTTCTGTATATCGCTCTATGTTTGTGTTTAGAGTGTGGCTTAGTCGTTTTGATGTTCGGCTCACAATAGTAAATTCGAGAGTTCGATTCCTGGCGATGTGTTGTGTCCTTGAGCGAGATACTTTATTTCATGTTGCTCCAGTCCACTCAGCTGGTCGAAATGTGTTGTACCATTATTTCAAAGATCCAAACTTGTCCCATTATGTGTCACGCTGAATCTCCCTGAAAACTACGATAAGGGTAATCTACGCCTATCTGACGAGTACTCAACCAATTGCTCATCAATTTCACGATCAGGCTGTTCCGTTGATCGGATCTACTGGAGCACTCGTCGCCGTAACCGTCGGAATGCCAGTTTTAAATGACGGAGGATTAGAATACGCTTAGAGAGAACGTGTGTGAGTGTCTGTGTGTGGGGGGGGGGCGGTAGATTCGATGGATTTTCGGAGTGATTAGGACCCCAATCAAGAAAAGGTATTTGTCCCGATTACAGACGTTCAGATTTCAAATCCCACCGTAGTCAACTGAACCCTTCAGCCACCTGCAGTCGATACAATGGAATACAAGGAAGTACTGTTGTTGATTTTACCGGCTGTTCCATGCCCCAAATTTCTGGCCTAACATTATTATTATGATTTCATTGATTTGCCATCAAGGCGAAAGATGCGGCGCACAATACAAAAACAGACATGAAGTGTCGGGGTTTACATATAACGAAATGAAAATATAAACACATAAACAAGAAAAAGGAAAAATTAGTGTGAAATCTTGGCAGAATAACAGGAGAGCTGCGGGAAGGAGTCAAGTTGATTATTTAGAATTCAGCGTTCTACAGATACTTATTTTAGTTACGCCGATATGATAGAATGCATCGTCGACCTTGGCGGAATTTGAACTCAGAACGTAACGACAAACGAAATGACGCTAAGCTTTTCGCCCTGTCAAATTGTAATTTCTGATAAAATATTGCAAGCGAGGAAGAAATTGTAAGTCAAAAGTCTGCCTGTCTGTACATATATGGTATTAAAATAAATAATAAATGCACCCTTTTAAAGCCTAGCAAGGCTCATGGGCCCGGTTCCCCGGTTTCAATGGCGTATGTGTTCCCCAGCCGGACGGGACGCTAGTCCATCGCAGCCTTACTCATTTTTGCTAGCTGAGTGGACTGGAGCAACGTGAAATGAAGTGTTTTGCTCAAGAGCACAACGCGTCGCTCGGTCCAGGAATAGAAACCACAATCTTACGATCATGTTGCTGACACTCTAACCACTAAGCCACGCGCTACCACTCATATACTGTATTTCATATTGTAAAAGAAGTGGGCCTTTCTGACGAAACAAGAGCGGAACTCATTCAGTAAATTATCTTCTGATAAGGTTGCTAGGTTACACACTCACACACACACACACACACAAACAAAGAGGCTCAGAGTAGATATAGGAACGAAGAAAAGTATTCAAAAGTATTCTTAAAAACATGCTAATATATATTAATGCATACATGTTATATAGTGTTAATAATAGTAATAATAACAGCACTATTGATGATGATGACGAAGACGATGATGATGTAGATAATGATGATGCTGGTGATGATAAAGATGATGTTAATAATGATGAAGTTAATAATAATAATAATAATAAGAAGAAGAATGATGATGATGAAAATAATAATAATAATCATAATGATTATAATAATAATAATAATGACAACATTTGAAATCAATAATAACAAGAGCAATCAGATAATAAAGTAATTATCAGAAAACAAGTTCAGATACTTTCATTTTTATCAAACTCAATATACTTGACTCCCTGCAGTGAATAGTTAGAATTTTGATGAATTATGCAATTAACGAGAATACTAGTGAAAAATATTATAATAATAATAATAATAATGACGATGATGATGATGGTGATAATAATAATAATAATAATAATAATAATAATAATAATTATGATAAGAATAATATAAACGACCAAAACCAAGGCGCTGAAAAACATGAAAAATCAGTGAAATGAAGAAAAAAAAAAGCGCTAAAAATAATAAAATATAGTTAAAACTTTATTTAAAATTTGTCCTATTAGATTTCTCCCTCATTATATCCCATCTGTTCTATTAATCGATAAGAGTTTGACTTTTTGTATTTTCAATGAGTGAAATATAATATCATAAATATTGGAAATTATATTTAAAAATTTACAAATACATATATGTATATGCATATTTATATATATATATATATATATATATATACATCGTTACTTGAATGATAAAAGTAATAACTACAAGAATAATAGTATTAAAGATTAATAATAATAATAATAATATTGATGATAATAATAACAATAACAACAGCAACAGCTAATGGTGTTGACTATAGTAATGATCACGACCACGATGACAGTGATGATCATGATGATGGTGAGGATGATGAAGTTGATAATGGTGATGAAGTTGATGATGGTGGTGGTGGTGGTGAGGATGATAATAATGATAATAATAGTAATAATGATAATTATAATAATCTTTGGTATTATTTAAATATAACAGCTTAAAATATAAATCAAGAATAAGAATTGATAATAATTATAATAACTTGAATTTAAAAGAAGAAAAAAATAAATATTTTCAATCTTTTCAAAGCCAAACTTTTGAATTATTAATTCCTATTCGCGTTATAATCAAATATAGATTCCCAAGGCAATAAAAGCATTTTCGATAGATCTGCAGATATCGGTGTAGGGAAATGTTCTGGAGTAGAAGAAAGAGAGTCGTAATATAAGATGAAAGAGTGAGACAAAGAGGGAGAGGAATGAATTGAGGAGAAGAGAGTGGAGTGGAGGTCGTGGAAAGGGGAATATGCGTAATGAGTGGAGTGTTGAAGGAAGGGGTGGGGAATGATGAAAGTAGATGACGTACAAGTAGAATGACTAAATGAAATGAAAAGAGAGGGAGAAAAAGGTGGAGAATAGAAACGAAAGTGAAAGTAGAGAGGAAAAGATATGGTCTGGTAATAGAAAGATTTTGATGTGGATGGAAGAAGGTTGAAGCAGGAAGAGAAAAATGAGTTTGAGATGAGTAATAGGATGAGGACGAGGAGGAAGATTAGAACAGAAACAGATAGTGAGATAGGGAAGTGTGTGCAATCTTAAGACATACAGAAAATAAATAACAACTCGAATTCAATTATCGACTCTGATTTAATTTTGTAAATGAAAGTAATTGTTTGGTGTGTGTGTGAGTATTTGTGCATGTGAATATGTATGTGCCTATATATGTGTTCCAGCTTCAATGGGATATATGTGATTATATGTGAGAATGTGTATGTTTAATTATTTTTTTGTTTTACTACATAATTATTGTTGTCTTTTCATGGCTACTCATATACATACATATATACATGCATATATATATATATATATATATATATATATATATATATATATATGTGTGTACGTATATATTTCTGTGTGTGTATATGTGTATGTGTACATATTTTTAATTTTATCTCTTATGCTGTTGACAAGTTCCGCAGTCCACTTAATATGGTAAAGGAATTCAAGTTTATTCCTTACCCTCATTAGCATAAAAATAACAAACAATACAACAACAATAAAACGAAAAGAGAAACAATAATAACGTTTGCTCCAACATCAACAAAAACAAGTGCAATAGAATAATACAACGATGTCAACTGTTACAAGAAGAACATCAACGGCCCGTGATAATATTAAAAATCTACACACAATAAAGGCAAGAATTGATAAGAATCGTGATAAAATGATATAAAAATGGATAATAGACTAATAAAATAACAAAGGATACCAAGAAATAGCAGAAAAATCAACATTCGAATCCACGATATAACGACATACACCATTACTGCGTTCTAATCATAATTACTTTTCGTAAACAGAAGCAAATTCAAAGATTAAATATTTTCGTTATATACTTGGCTATTGTTTTATTATTGTCATTATTATTATTATTATTATTATTATTAAAGGATTATTATTATTATTAATATCACCATCATCAATATCATCATCTTTATTATTATTATAATTATTATTAACATCATCACCATCAATATCATCGTTATTATTATTATTATAATTATTATTATTATTATTATTATTATTATTATTATTATTATCATCATCATCATTAATATCATTATTGCTGTTGTTGTTTTCTAATTTTTACTGTCTTATCTTTGTTTAATCTATAGGCATCGAATTAAGATTTGCTGTCGACGTTCGCCATTACGAGAATCAATGAGATTGCATCGTTCAGACTGGTCATGCACATTACTAGCTACTAACACTGCATGAATAAAAATTTTTACTATAAATGTGCCAATGTCAGCTGAAAGATAATCTATTTCCAGTGTGCAGATTGCAGCTGATATAATTGGCAAAAGTTTTCATGATTTGTTTCAAACAATCCTCCGCAAAATAATGCAATAATTCTCTAATTGAACAAAATGGATATCGATCGTACTTGGTTGGAATGCTATGCATGTTATGACAAAATGAATTATTTAATAAGGCCTGCATCATTCCATCAAGAGAAAATTGTTTCTGTGGAATAAAACAGCATTTTTGTTATTATTAAACATAGGTCTTTGTTACACACTGTTTATATTTGTATTTAGGCAATTGGAAATGAGTTAGTGAAACAGTCATCCATTCAGTGTGACTGCTATATCTGAATGGCACATTCATATATGGATAATTAGTATACAGTCAAACATTGACCTTTATTTTTTTTTTTTTAGAATGGCTTCCATTCCTATTGTCCATGTGACTCCTTGAAGATCAGTTAAGACGGATTTTTTCTAAAAAGGAACCAAGTACAAGAAGACCAAATGTGTAAAAAAAAAAGAAAAAGAAAACTTTATTGATAGTTAATATGAAGCGCAATAAATAAAGTCGAAACGTGTTGTCACTTAGCGTATGCTATTCACTAAGATGGGGAGTTGGCAGAAACGTTAGCATTCCGGGCAAAATGATTAGCGCTATTTCGTCTGTCTTTGCGTTCTGAGTCCAAATTCCATCGATGTCGACTTTGCCTTCATCCTTTCCGGTTCGATAAATTAAGAACCAGTTACGCACTGGGGTCGATGTAATCGACTTAATCCTTTGTCTGTCCTTGCTTGTCCCTGCTGTGTGTAGCCCTTTGTGGGCAGTAAAGAAATAAGAAACGTTAGCATGCCGGGCAAAATGCTTAGCGCTTTAAAGAAGTTAATAAATACCGTAAAATTTCAACAGTTATATCGCCACGAATAAGAACTGAATCAGAAAGTAATATTAAACCAAAAGTGTTTCAAGATACGGCCCCGAACAAGGATTGTAGAATCCGCACCAAACTGATATGATAATGAAAATATAGTAAAAACAAATCTCATAATTAAACAACAACAGCGTAACTGAATGAAGATTCACCACAGCTTAGTCACTGATGACGTAACAGACAAATAAAGGTTTCAAATTTTGGCACAAGGCAAGTGGGTTAGTCGATTACATTGACCCCCGTCCTCAACTGGTAATTATTTTATCAAGCCCAAAAAGACAAAAGGCGAAATCGAAATTGGCTGAATATGAACTCAAAAGATAAATAAGGGCGAAATGCTGCTAAGCATTTTGACAGAAGGCCAGTAATTGACCATAGTGCTGCACTGGTATTTACTTTATCGACACCGAAATGATGAAAGGCAAAGTCAACCTCAGTGGAATTTGAACCCAGACGGACGAAATGCCGTAAATAAATTTGCTCGGTGTGCTGACGATTCTGCAAGTTCCTTCTTATAACATATATTGAGACTGAATCGTTGTGCGTAGATTCTTAATTCTCAAAAAACCTGTTTCTGCACAATTTTGAATGCAAGCTTTACAATGATTTTTTATTTAACATCTGGTCAGCCATGAAAAGACAAATCTAACGTATTCCTTACGTGACCTTCGTGTTTTATATTCAACCAAAATGTATCTAAGACTATTTTATAAGGCGTTCAATAATGTTTTTCTAAGAAGATAATTTTGGCAGCAATGATAGCAGATAGAATTTCTCAAATCGTCAGACGGTTTAAATCTCCGATATCTAAATGTGACAGGAAAAGGGTACCCAAGAGTGATGTCCATGATGTGTCCCGGTGGCACTGTGAAGACCTCTGCTGTTCAGCTCCGTTGTGAGTTTCGTACCGTTGAGTATAATGCGTCTGATAACGTTTTAAACAAAATATCGTGTGATTGGAGAGGTATCTTGCTGCTATTTCTAATATAATGAAAAATTACGTAGAAGAACTTTTCGGCATTAAAATATTAATATATTAATATTTAAATCGTTATTAACAAAATGAATAAGCAAAGACAGAACAATAGAAAAGCGCACTAACACCGAATATAAATAAATAAATAATTTAATTGCAATTCTATACATTCTGAAAACATAACCGAACAATTCCCATGATTGATTATAGCAATCTGGGGAAGTTGAGGGGGTTGGGGCTGGGATAAAGGAAAAATACATTGCAAAGAAATATATTATTAGATTACATATGCCATGAATAGCTATATTTGGATTAAGCAACATCTGTCTTATTACCACTCTGTTATTACCATCATCTGTGTTATTAACCACTCCTTAATGCAATATATTAAGAATTGATAAAAACAAAACTGGTTGCACAGAACAAAGAAATAATACATGTAATGAATTGCTCTAAGCAAGGGATTAGAATTATTTCCGTGTATATTAATATGGAGTGGGTATTAATAATAGTAATCCTTTCTTTAGTGTTCACAAGGGACTATATATATATATATATATATATATATATATATATATATACGATAAAAAGCGCGTTTTGTAAAAGGAGCGGGGAAAATATGTGGAGTGGAGTAAAAATCGTAGTACAATACGGTAAAACCCATTCAAAAATCAGACAAGAAAAATAATAGAAACTAATATAAAAAATGAATGTAAAACCGCTAAACTCATCGCTTTTTTGCAAACAGATTCCTTCGAATTTTTTTTCGAGCAAATCCGAGTTTGGTTGAAGGGTAAAGTTTCTCTCATCCTGTACGGGTGATATTTGCTACATCTTTTTTTTTTTTTTTTTTTTTTTTTTTTTACTTCTTTTACCTTTTACTAGTCTTAGTGATGCTGAGGCACCGCCGTGAAGAATTTTAGTCGAAGGCTACTATCCCGGCAATTGTTTAGTTATTAATTAATTTCTTAAGCCTGGTAATTATTTTATCGGAATCCTTTGCCGAACTATTAACCTACGGTGACTTAAGCACACCTACACTTGTTGTCGAGCAGTGCAAGGAGACACACACAGACACAAAGACAAACACGCGCACGAGTATACACATACATATAGAGGACGGGATTCTTTCAATTCCCGTCTAATAAATCCATTCAGAAAGCTTTGTTCGACCCGAGATTATTATAGAAGACACTTGTCCAATATGCCGCGCAGTGGGACTGAACTCAGAACCATGTGGTTGGGAAGCATGCTTCTTACTACAGGGCAACAGCAACGCCTGCACCTATACATGTATATAATCTTTGGCTGTTTTAAACACTAGTCAGCTATTTTTGTGTTCGATATAATCTTATTGTCTCTGATCCTCGATCAGCTTAGCATTCTTTTAAACTCCAATTCCTTTAAAATTCTTATCACTTTCCGGCCTCTTATTCAAATATCCTCGATGTGTGGGCCAAAATCTTCCAAACTCATTCGTCATGTTAATTTAAGTTCATTCACTTTTTCAGCTTATTGCTAGCTCTTCCACTTGTTCTCAAATCCTTCTCAGTCCTCTCACAATAATAATTGAATGAGTGGCTGGAAATAATGAAAATTTGATTTGATTATCTTCAAACAAATAAATACATGCATAGACATGCTACTCCATGTGTGAGTGTGTGTGCGTTCCTATGTGTGTGTGCGTGTGCGCGTACAGTGGTAGATTCGAAAATTTCGTTTATTTACGACTTGATTTCTTGATTTCACCGTTCTTGGGTTTCGAAACCAATATTAGTTAAACACTTACAAAGCTTAATTCAGTTCATTTAAAAAGCAGGGGTAAGCAACGCATTGTAAGCCACACTATAATTTCAGAAAGAATTCATCTGCTTGCAGAGTATGCATCGGTCCTCCGATGCCTTTTTTCATCATAATCATTATTATTATTATTATTATTATTATTATTATTGCTTTACTTCTCAGAGCGCTCGATCTTGTTTGCTCTAATAGTTTCTGTGAGAGCGGAGAGCAGCCTACTCTCAGAGGTCTCACACGGCCCCTTTACGCACATTATAGCCTTTGGTACCTGTTCCTTTATTACCATGGGACACATTCAAAATCCAGGAACCAGTCTCAAAATCCTAACGGTCCGGAGCAGCGCAGACGTTGGAAACTAGCAGAATGCTAAGCAGCTTCTTCCCCCTGCGAATTCCCCAAATGTCAAATTCAGCAGAGGTCAAGCCAGTTGCCTGAATTAGAAATTAGCATTGTGAACACAGGCACAAGGCATGACTGTGTGGTAAGAAGATTGCTTCCAAACCACATGGTTCCAAGTTCGGTTACACTGCGTAGCACCTTACGCAAACGCCTTCTACCATAAATACAGATCGACCAAAGCCTTGAGTATATATATATATATATATATATATATATATATATATATATATATATATATATATATGTGTGTGTGTGTGTGTACGTATGTGTGTATGTATGCATGTATGTGAGCGTGTATGTGTATGTATGCATGTCTTTCCGTCTGTGTTTTTCTTCCACCACCACGTGGCAACCGATGTTGTGTTTACATCAGCGGAACTCAGCGGTTGGGCCAAGTAAACCTACAGAATAAGTACAAGTCTTAACAAAATATAGGTATAGGGGACGATTCATTACACCAAATATTCTTCAAGTAGAAAGAAGTAATATTCTTTTCTACTCTCGGCACAAGGCCTGAAATTTTCGGGGAGGGGGACAATTAATTTGATCGACCCCAGTATGTAGTTGGTGGAGTATCCCTCGCTGAGTAAGCATTACTTCCGAGGTTCTGCAATCTAGGAAACATATGTAGCCTGGAAATTACCAGTTCCTTTCTTTGAATTTCGACGTTTATTCGTATACACAGCAATCCCATTTGCTTACCGTGAACTACAAAATAAATTATCCCAGGGCATCGAACTTCGATACTGGAAAAATTTACACCCTTCAACGCCAATAAACCACTATTGCCCTCGAAATGTTTTTCTTTTTTTTTTTTTGTACCTCTTGCAAACTGCTCGAAGCTTACTATCTTTACTAACTTCCTACACCTGAATACTTACATTTAATATCCTTATATGTGTAACAACATATGTAAAATATTCTATCATTTTTTGAAGCGTCGAATGTGTTTCATATCCTACAGACAAGAAACAAATATTTCAATCGCATTATACTCATGAAAACAACAGAAAGATTTGGTATTTTACTTTTATAAGGTGGAAAAAGTTGCCAGCAGACAGCTACGGTATTCGAACCCTTGCTCCTCAGATACCGCCTGACTACTCTGTTATTTAGTCAAAGTGGCCGCTGATAACAATCTCCTTCAAATTAAGCGCTAAATAACGTAACTTTTTGGGAATGCAACAACACACGTAAAAAAAAAATATATGTTTAATTTTTGAAGCTTCCAATGTGTTTCATATTTTACAAACAAGAAAAATAAGGTTTCGAACGCAACATAACCTTGAAAACAGAAGAAAGATTGAGTATTTTAATCTTACAAGACGGTAAAAGTTGCCAGCAGATTACAAAAAAAACTATGACATTTAGCGTTTAATTTGAGGGATTTGTTGGTGGTTAGTAGTTTAGTTTAAATGTAGAGGGTGCAGCCGGCATCTGAGGGGATGGAGGCATGCCCGTGGTTGTCTACTGGCGGGGTTTTTTTTTTCTCTATTTTATATCCGACCTTTTTGCCGTTTTCACGTTCGAAATATTACTTTCTTGTGTGTATAATAACTTTATATGTGAGTTTATATTTGCACACACATACACATGTGTATATATATATATATATATATATACATATATATATATATATATATAAGTGTGTGTGTGTGTGTGTGTGTGTGTGCGTGACTGTGCTAACAAATGTCTGTGTAAGAGGGCCACATATTTTCTTTTATCATATTCAGAAAAAAAGAACCAACGTCAACTTCGTGAAATGTCTCCAGAGGGAGATAATAGACAGAGCTTGTATGAGTGAATTCTCATTTTGAACTTGTGGAATGAAAACTCACTCATTGTTTTCGAAAGAGGCCCTACCAGCTTCATGCATCTATTCAACGATAGGTAAAGGCTTACCACATTGTGCGACATTTAAATTCCTTTTAAATATTTAATCATCCATACTCGTTAACATTTTGCACGACATTAGGATTCTGGATAGTCATTCAGGAGAGGAGGTCATATATATATATATATATATATATGCATGCATACTCCTACGCTCACATACGCAAACACACAAAGATATGTGTTTTTATACATACATAAATACATACTTATGTATGCCTGTGTATATAATGATATATATATATATATGTATGTATATATACATATATGTACGTATATACACACGCTAATATATATACACATGTACATACACACATATAGATGAGTAGGTGTATATAGATATATATATATTTATGCATATATATGTATATATAAATATGTGTGTGTGTGTGTGTGTGTGTGTAACGGCATTTGAATTGGTAATGCAATTTAATAATCGCGTAATTTCATTATTACTAAATGCGATATGTGTATGTTTTTATAAGTGTACTTAACACGTGTTTCGTAATAAATTATTCATTCTATGCTAAATGATATTTCATAAATCTGTATAGTGTTTACTGAAACATACCTCCTCTTTTTTCCCCCCTCTTTTTTTAAGTCTGTTTTTGTCATGTCGCATTCATAGACATGCGAACAGAAATAAACACACATCGTAGGCATTAACTTTATATATTATTTTCTAATGAAATATTCGAAGCCATTGAGTAAGTAATTATATATGTATATATGCATAAAAGCTTCAATATACCTTTTATGTATAAATATCACATGTCGATGGAATATGCTTATATATTCATCGAAACAGAACAGGTTATGAACTCCTTTGGATAGAAATTTTGTGGCACCATTTAGTTATCAAAATGATATCATCGTGATCTTCAGATTACGAAATCCCGTGGGATTATATGGTTTGTATATCATCAAATTAATCCCTATTCTTAAACTTTAGTAATTATTTTGTGCTCAAAGTAAACGATCACCACCTAACCTCCAGGTACCTTCACCAGAATCTCTCTGCGAACATTCGGGTGAGTTCTTCATTCTGATGCCCTCACTGGTTTTCACATCTGAAATTTACCCGCACAGCCACTCCAAATATTCTTCCATATTCCAGGGAAATAAAAAGACTCACTTATGTTATTGTTCCCCCCCCTCTCTCTCTCTCTTTCTTTCTCGTACTTTTTCTCTCTCTTACTCTTTCTATTTTTCTTTCTTTCTTTCGTTTTTTTTCTCACTTTCGCTACACATACACACACACACATACATAAATAGACACACACAGAAATATATAGGCGCAGGAGTGGGTGCGTGGATTATATAGATTCCGCGTAGCAAGTTCTATCAACGTTACAAACCGTAGGTCAAACTGTGATCTCGGTAGAACCCACTTGCGCAAAGTGCAATGCGATTAAAACAAATTCGAAATTACGACATTGTGAACTGAGAACTTTGGCCATGTGACAATGCTTGCACTGAAGTAAGACGAATCACGATCCAACGATTTAGTTACTGAAATGGAGGGATCTTTTTTAAAAAAAAAAAAAAAGCAATTGGTTTAATTTTAATGGCTTAATCAGAAAGTGATTGTTCGTGTGATATTTAATATAAGTGAGTTTGTTAGGAAGATAGTGAAGTCAGATGGAAAATTTGACACGGGTACTTACAACGGAACGGGCTTCCCAAAATTCAGAAATAGGGCAAGAGCAGCTATTGAAATAGCAGTCAAAGTTCTCTCAAATTACACGCAACGCTTTATAATGTAGTCTTGGTTAGGATACATCTTAAAACATAGTCATTACTGCTGACAGGAATATCTGTGAGATAGGACTTAGATTAATCCTTAGTGGCCTGGGTTAAATCACAACTAATGCATGAAACAACTTTGATCCAACAGGGTAGGCTGTACTCTCTCCTATCTTTCCCGCGATTACTCTTACTCTCTTAAAACAGTACACGTTATATGATATAGATTTAGATACTCTACATAGGAAATCAGAATAGCTACGACTGGAATATTTCTGATATATATCCGTCTCTTCGATCGGAGTTGATTTGAAGCTAGATATCAATGAAATACTGTCGTTGTTGATAGTTACAACTTTATTATGTTTTCATTATCGATTCATACGAAGTCAACTTTCCAAAATTACGTGAATAGGTATTAAACATATGTATTCAATAACTGCAATGAAGCAACCTTTTACATTTAATATCAAAGAAGGCAAAGGCGACAAGCTGGCGGAATCGTTATCGCACCGAGAAAAATGCATGACAACATTTTCTTACTACTTTAGGTTTTAAGCTGAAACGCCACTTAGATTGATTTAGTCTTTCTTCATTTCAGAGTCGATGGTGGTACTGCCTCAACACGGGTCGATGGGATAGACTTATCGCCCAACCCCAATATATATATATATATATATATATATATATATATATAAAAGATAATAAGAGTGAAAAAACTACAGAAAGCTTGTGTTACATGGTTAAAGTATATATTTAAATTATGTCAGAAAAATGTTAGAAAAATGTTATAAAATCTTAGAAAAGTGTTATAAAATCTTTTTGGTATATAAACATTGTATTTTGAGAAATAACCGGTTTCGTGTTGTCTTTTCAAATTTCTCTACTTCATTGTAACGTGTTCGCTCCACACGTTACAATGAAGTAGAGAAATTTTGGAAACACAACACGAAACCGGTTATTTCTCAAAATACAGTGTTTATATACCAAAAAGATTTTATAACATTTTTCTAACATTTTTCTGACATAATTTAAATATATACTTTAACCATGTAACACAAGCCTTCTGTAGATTTTTCACTCTTATTATCTTTTATACATCCAACCACGTGCTTTCACATACCAACTTTCTCATATATATATATATATATATATATATATATATATATATATACGATGGGCTTCTTTCATTTTCTGTCTACAAAATCCACTTACAAGGCTTTGGTCGAACCGAGATTATAACAGAAGACACTTGCCCAATGTGCAACGCAGTCCGACTGCAGCCGGAACCATGTGGTTGGGAAGCAAGCTTCTTACTTCACAGCCATGCCCGCGCCCATATATATATATATCACATAATATAAACATTAATACATACACAAACGTAGGAACATATATTAACCATAACAGGGAGAGACAAATGAGAAGAGTCGAAGAGAAACCATCGCTAGGAAATTAAGATGCGTTTGATAAGACAGATGGCAATTTGAATAGTTCGTTTCAAAAAAGGAAAAATCTGAAATCGTGTTTCCATTGGTTTGGTTGATTAGATAGCAGGAGTCATCACATTAACGCGACAACGGTATTCCCTGCTTGAACTGTTAAATATATATTTCGAGCAGTAAATAGAAGATGAGTTGAAGAGGGTGAGTAAGGAATTGATGCTGTTAGCTACAATAGGATAGGAGCCAGAGGAACGAGAGGTTGACAAGATAACCTCGTATTATATATACAAACATACGATCATACAGACACACACATACACACCTACAAACACACATATATGTATATACATAAATATACATGTATATATATATATATATATATGCACGTATATATATATATGTATGTATGCATATATATATATATATATATATATAGATGTATGTATGCATATATATATATATATATATATATATATATATAGATGTATGTATGCATATGTATATATATATAGAGATGTATGTATGCATATGTATATATATATAGAGATGTATGTATGCATATGTATATATATATATATAGATGTATGTATGCATATGTATATATATATATATATATAGATGTATGTATGCATATGTATATATATATATATATATATATATATATATATATATAGATGTATGTATGCATATGTATATATATATATATATATATATATATATATAGATGTATGTATGCATATGTATATATATATATATATATGTATGTATGCATTCATATATATATATATATATATATATGTATGTATGCATTCATATATATATATATATACTTATGCTCACTCACACACACACGCGAGCACACGCATGTGTATATATATATATATATATATATATATATATATATATATGTATATATTCATTTATTTATATATATATATGTGAGTGTGTGCGTCTGTATCTATCTATCTCTCTCTCTATATATATATAAGTACAAATATACATGCAAACA
>NC_142948.1:29816697-29829197 GCF_046866305.1 Octopus bimaculoides | reverse complement strand
ATATATATATATATATATATACACATTTAGGTGCGTGTGAATGTATATGTGTGTAGGGAGTCTTGTTCCGGCATCGTTCGTCATCATCTGGCGTTCTTTGTATATATAAGCTTTAAATTACTTACAGTAGCCATTTCATTCAGTCAGATGAAGTCAGATGGCATGTGATGGTATGACTGCGTCGAAGGAACAAGGTCGTATCTCTAGTGGCAAAGGCATTGTGCAATTAATGTCAAACTTATATCAATCTCTGTTTTCGAATGCCCGTTCCGTTTACTTTAATATTTTTAATACATTTACTTATATTTTTACTTTTAATATGAGTCTCAGCACTGAGGTCTTAATATGTGTCTGGTCTCGTATTCACAGATATCTCTAGTTTAAAAAAATAGTAATTTTTCGAGAATTATTTTCGCGATCTATTTCTAATACATACATATATACACAATGATATCTGTGGGTCAGTTGGTGGTGAAGGTATGTTGTATAGTTCGTATGGCTGCTTTGGTATATGTGGAATAGTATTACTCGACTGTTGGTATGGTTGTGCAATAATATTATAACACATCCTTTTGATACATACATGCATACATACATACATAAGTGCACACAAATTCGTATATATATATATATATATATATATATATATGCATACACACATACATATATACTTACACAAACATATATTTATATTACTAGCTGTATATTTGTATAAATGGTAGATTGTATAAATTTATCAGCAACAAATTATATAATGCTGTCAATTAATGTTTTTTTTCAATGGCGTAAAATCCCAAATATGCATTCTCCATCTCTCCCTCTCACACCATATATATATATATTTATATATAAGTATGTATGTATGTATGTATGTATGTACGAGTGTGTGTGTGTGTGTGTATTTGTGAGTCTGCGTAATTGTGTGTTGTGTGTGAATTGTGTAAGTGTACTTTTGTATATGCTAGATTAAAAGCCGCCGCTAAATATGATTTCTTAGATTAAGCCCATTGATGTGTCGTTACTATGTGCAGTAGTATCTCTAAGTGAGACGGCATTGTTGACAGGTTTTACTCACTGTATTATGTTTGCAGTCATTCACCTAAGAAATACAAAACTGCTTCTATTTTCAGAAGCAATGCAGATTAATAAAGTAATCTCCACAGTTTCAACGTTTTCACACAAATACCTGTTGTATTATGAATGTATGTTTTTGCGCAAGTATATATATATATATATGTTGACAATATGTATGGATATGGATATATATATATATATACACATAAATTTATATATATATATATATATATACACATAAATTTATATACATATATATGCATATGTATATAAATACATATATATATATATATATATATATATACACACACACACATACATATTTACATAAATATATTTATATATGTAAACATACATACCCACGTATGTACATATATATATATATATATACAATTTGAAAAACTTACACGACTAGGTGAAAAGCGCTTCATTTAATATGTGACATTAATAAAAATCTGTAAATGTACAAACATCCAGGTTTCTGAGCACCTTAATTTTATATATATATATATATATACACACGTATCTGTCCGTCTCTCTCTCTCTCTCTCTCTATATATATATATATATATATATATATATATATATATATATATATATATATATATATATATATATATATATATATATATATATATATATATATATATATATATATATATATATATATATATATATATATATATATTGAACCGTTATTCTCTACACATTTTTTTCTCTCCCTTTTCTTTCATCTCCTCGCCGTGTTTATCCTGAATCCTTTCTGTTGAAGAGCAAAACGCAGAAGTCTGTTCCTTCTCTTGCTGAGCGTCAAACGAACACACCTATGTGTTTTCTTTAAATCTGAACTATATATATATATATATATATATATATATATATATATATATATACATACATAGTGTATACAAATGGTCCAGTGGTGGTCTGCCCTTGGACAGATCCTGAGCATGTGGATAATTTTTTTCTTCTGAAAATGCTAAATGCATTTAGAAATAGCTAGAGAGCGCTGCTTTTAGTATCAGTGATGAGTACCTAACAGATGTATGTTTAGAATAATTGAAAAGATGGTTGGTGTTCCCATTGTTGTGAGATCTCGTGATGCTGGCAGGTTAAACTGCAGAAACTAAGATGAAATTTATGGACTCATGAAAGAGAGAAATTTGTGTTCGCATCAGATTTTTGACTGCGTGTGAGAAAAGGATTTGTATGTGAAAAATATGCCCAGGAGAACCTACATCACACAAGAGAAAGCTAGAAGGCATGAACAGAAACCAATCAAGGATAGGAAAAAAATACTCCCAGCTGAACCTACATCACACAAGAGGAGGCTAGAAGGCCTGACCATAAACCAATCAAGGATAGGCAAATTTACTGCTATGCAGCATATACTTCGTATTATTTTAAAGTGAACCCTATCTGAGTCTGTTATTCAAAGAAGTTTTCGTGTTTATTAAGCAGGTCTCACTGGCGCGGAAAAAGCATTAAGGTCACGGAGCGAATGCATTTCAACATGGTTAGGTAACATCAATATGGTTGACATGCTACTGAATATAATATCAATGTGGCAGAATGGATGTGTACATACATATACACATATGTGTGTGTCTGTCTGTCTATCTATCTATCTATCTATCTATCTATCTACATACATATATATATATGTATATATATATATAACAGAGAGAGAGGAGGAGAGTGAGATATTTGCTTGACATTCTGAGGTCGATACAATATGTATCGGATTGGATATCATCGACCACAACCACAAGGCGGTTCTTACGCATGATAACACACCGATGACTGTATGTCGAGCATTTGTAAATATTTACCCACGATGAGATAGATATAAATATTGCTCTTTGATAATATAAATATAAATATGCGTGTTATATAATGTAAATACAAATATTGGTCCGTGATAATATCAAAATATTGGTCTCCAAAGTTATAAATATAAAAATTGGTCTCTTGAAATATAAATAAAATCTATTGGCCTCTGCCGATATATATATAAATACAAATATTGATCTCCAAATTTATAAATATAAATAATGGTCTCTGGAAATATAAATAAAATCATTCGCCTTTGCGTATATAGATATCGATATTGATATCTGAAAAACTATTGCTAGCATACTTGGCTCTGAAATTTCCATTTATCTACTACTAAAAATACGCAACAAAATATTGAGCACGTATATATGTTTTTAAGAAATTTTTTTTTTTTCAATTTAGTTTTTTGTTTGATTGTTTGACTCCCTTACTTTTCAACGAATTGGAAGTTAATGGGAAGTTAAATGATTTCATTTGGAGACGAAGCTGTCTTGTGTATAGGCATTAAGGAAAGGTAGCGTAAGCAAACCAACACCGGTTGTCAAGCGGTGATAAGACAAATACTGACACAGACACGCGCGCGCACACGCATACACACACACACACACACACACACACACACACACACACACACACACACACACACAAAGCGGGCTTGTTTCAGTTTCCGTCTACCAAATCCACTCACAAGTCTTTGGTCGACCCGGGGTTATAGTAGAAGACAATTGCCCAAGGTTCCACGCAGAGAGACTGAACCCGGAACCATGTGGTTGGTAAGCAAGCTACTTACGGCAGAGTCACTCCTGCGCCTATAATATATATATATATATATATATATATATATATATATATATATATATATATACATATATATATATATATATATACACACACACACATACATTTTTACGCTCTGGGTTCAAATGCCGGCTAGGTCGACTTTTAATCATTTCGGGGTCGATGAATTAAATACCAGTTGAGAACTGAGGTCAATGTAATCAAGTTACCACCACCCTCGATATCGCTAGCCTTGTGCCAAAATTTGAAACGAATATATTACCTTTACATCGAATGCTCTTCCAGGCCAGGTAAAACTGGGCACTGGAGTACTATTGATTCCGACACTAGAAGTACCGGTTGTGAATCGAGACATCGAATATTAGCGTATATTACCATGAAGATATTTAGGAATATTTAAAAGTTATCATTATTCCTTATCTTAATTCAACCGTGGTTTAAAATGAATGACATATATCATTGAAAAATTGACATTTCATACAATCGTAAGTTAATTATAATAATTATCAGCCAAATATTATGGAAATGTTAGAGTATAGGAAAGGATTCATGCAATTATAGGTTTGAAACCGATATTAATGCTTAAGAAACTACGAATTCGAGGTTGAATAATAATTCTGTGCTCAGCGCCAACAATTATATGGTGTGCTCACTTATTGTATATCCATTGACTTCATTTCTCATACTACGCAGAAAGAGTTATTGAATAATATCGGCTACTGAAGTTAGTCGACTACGAAAGAAAGCACACACACATACACACGCATACTTATCTATTTATCTGGCACAAATATCATCGTATAACACACTTAAAAAGTAATAGCAAAATGAAGTGAACCAATGTTATAAATATATATAGCTTTATATTCCGACGAAGTGGCTTCTGTGCAGTTAACCATTCGGTCTGCTAGACATAGCTGCTGTCAAATGTCTTCGTAAAAGCGGACCTTGCAGATTTGAAAGACAAAACATACATGATAATGTAGTCCTAGCGACACTGTCCGTAGAAGATGAGACGGCTACGACTTGAATGCATTGCTCTCAGCTCTGCTACATTAGGCCGGATTGGAAACTAAAAATGTAAACAGATAAATAATTTATCTATAATCTAGGTATGAATTAAACTAAACACACACACACACACACACATGCACACACGTAAACATGCTATCTATCTATCTATATCTATTCATCTGCCTTTCTGTCTGCCAGTCTGTCTATACAATATATTTACATATATATATATATATATATATATATATATATATATATATATACACACATACATATATTCCCATACATATGTTTCTGTGTGTGTGTTCGTGTCTGCTTGTGTATAAATATGTACGCATTAGACACACACATACGCAGATACTTACCTATTCTTAGATTATAGGTATGCAATTATTATGAAATATTTTACACGTTATGCTTCATTAAATAACGATATGAAATGACATTCTTTCTCAATATAAAACACAGTAAGCAACATTTTATAAACACTGGTTCCTTTTTTACATACTCTTCAGTTTTGTTGTTATATAATTTGTCAGAAGTTACGCTTTTTATATATATTTAGATATATATTTAGATATTTTGTTTAAGTTTTATTTCTTCTGCAGATCATAAATTGAATTATCTTAATATTGTATAACAGCTTGCAGTTGTGCCAGAAATTTAGTATTGGAAATCAAATTAAAACACTTATTTGTAAAATTCTTCACTAGAAGAGAAAACGATTGAAGATAAATGTGAGAGAGATTCTAAAAGGAGAATTCTTCACGTTAGTTGTCCTGGATTATCATTCAATATGATATATATGATATCGCGGCTACACAATAGAAGAAACAATATTCAAACACAGTCACCTATATAAATATATATATATGTGTATATATATATAATGGATATACACACACACACATACGAACACATACACACAAATACTCGCACACAAACAACATACACCACATACAAACATGCGCATGCGTATATGTACAAATTCTAAATATGTGCACTCGAATGCATAGACTGTCTTCTACTTATACAGACGCGTGTATATAATCGCATATTGTGTATACACACACAGGTACAACAATGTTATCGGACACGTGAGAATATACACACCTACACATCCATTCTCTTATGGACGCACACACACAAACATTGACAATTACAATCACATATATGAATATAGAAGACAAATAGATGGAAGTTTTGAAAGTGTATATATGTGTGTGTGTGTGTGTGTGTGTGTGTGTGTGTGTGTGTGTGTGTGAGCAATATTCTGTGTGCGTACAATCATATATATATATATATATATTGCAATTAGATGTATGTATACAGTAAAATGCAGGTGTATGTATCTGTGCATATTTCTGCATTCACATCAACTTTTGCAACTGTGCGCATTATGAACGTTGTGCCTTTGAATCTGTGTACGTGCGTTGGCTTAAAGAGACAAACTTCTGGAAGTTATCAGGAAGTAAGAAAGGAAAAAAATATAAAAAATAAAAAAAAAATTATGCGGATTTTTAAATCAAATTAAAGCTGGTATCTCCAAGAATGTCAAGGAACTATTTTCACACCTATTTTCGACGTGATGAAATAATAAAACATAAAGACATTATACTCTGGAGCTATTTAAGCATCATTTACTTCAACCAATACAATTGATTGATATGAAATAAAAAAATTTAAAAGTGTTGCACAATATATTTATTATTGTTATTTTATTCAATAAAATATAAACTGCCCTTTTCAGAATAACAATTTTACACATCTATACATACATCGTACGTAATCTTTATAAATTTACACACACATAATCACATACACACATACGCACACTCACGCACGCACAGACACACATATATACATACACACATATAAATACATGTACACACAAACATGCACACACATACGTATATATAAACATATAGATAGATAGATAGATAATCAGATAGATGGATATAAAGATAGATAGATAGATAGATAGATAGATAGATAGATAGATATGCAAGCATTTGTAGAGTAGCTTATGCGCAAGTTGAAAGTTAAAGCCTAAGGACTATGACATTTTGCTATCTTCTGTGAATCTAAAACGTTAGAAAATTATAGGTCAAAAACGGTAAGATTTTTTGGGCCTGGAGCTAGGAATTCGAAAATAAATACAGATGCCCGTACACACATTCTTGCATAGATAAATTCATAAATGTGTGTGTATGTGTGTGTGTATACACATAAAAGACTAAGAAATGTAATGGTACAGATTGAATGCTATATTCGGAATTCTATAGTCAAAATACAAATAGTCGAATCACTTGTTATAGCATTTTGTCTGTAAATGTATGTACACGCCAATTGATAAATATATGCATGCACATATATGTAAATTTATATATATATATATATATATATATATATATGTATGTATATATACATATACACACACATGTATATACATATATTATTTTGCGAAGGTTTGTGCCGAAGCGCATACACAGATATGTAAGTATATGTATACAAACATACGTATATGTATGCACATACATATGTACAATTTTTACTCGGGAGTATGCTTATATTACTCAGACGATTACAGTTAGAATATCAATTCTGTTGACTCTTGAATTTATCTTATGATTCTGCTCATTAAAGTACGTGCTTATATCTTCTTAATCTGCATCGCAATCGATCACTAACCTCTTGATTTTTCGATCTGCACTTTTCTCCCTTTTTTTGGGCTAAATCAAAACGTCCTTTTTTTTTCTGTTTGAGCTGAGCAACAACACCGTGTTTTTCCTTCAATACATAATTAAGTATACGAGAAGAGCTGGGAGTAATTAGCTGAGAAACACACAATAATGATACATTGTCTCACAGAAAGAATTAATTACGACATATACTTGGAATCTGCTATTAACTTCATTTATCTGACTAAGTCGTCAGACAAATGACGGACAATTTTTATTTAGAATACAAAATTTTTCGGCAATGCAGAGATTATATTTTTTTGTGCAGACAAATTTGCTTTTCTCTGTTCTTTGATCGAGCATCACAAAGAAACAATAATTCGAGATATATACAAGTCATCTGTCCTTAGCGTCATTTCTCTTCAAAAACTGTCCGACAAATTCGGCAAAATTTTATTTAGAATACAAAACTTCTACAAATGCAGAGATTAGATTTCTTTGTGAATACAAATTTATTTGTCTTTACTGTTTGATTGACTTATATATCTATAACGCCCACCTTTTTTCACCTTCTTAATTTCGCGTCCATATAGTCTGGGTACATGGGGATTAACACATACTTTAAGAAATTATTATTATGATTTTATTTACTCCTTGTACCCAGACCTTGTGGACACATATCTATACGGAATTATCGCATTCAACCTTTCTTTGTTTCTTGGTAATTTAACTTACTGATGCATGAAATTGAACTCAAAATATCTGTTTTACGTAATTCTTTTATTCTTGCTAGCGTTATGTTTTAATTCAGTTTAGTACAGACACACATTCTCCTCTTTAAATATATAGATGTGCGTGCGTGTGTACGGGTGTGTGTAAATGCATACAAATCTCGCTCACTACACACACACACACACACACACACACACACACACATGTTTGTGTGCATATACTTATATATAGAAATGTATATATGTATGTATGTATTTATATGAGCGTGTGTACGTTTGCGTAAGTCTGTGCATGTAATTATTAATATGTATATATTTATTATTCACTGCGCCTCCCTACCGCTACACACACACACATGCATGCATGCATACATGCATATATATATATATACATATTATACATATGTAGAGGCACGTGCACCGGTGTGTCAGCACACGTGCACGCATGTGCGTTGAACTGTGTGATTGTATTAATATGTAAGAGCTTGTGTATGTTTGCACGTCTGCGCTGAGTGCGCCCGAGTGCGTGTGCGTATGTGTCTATGTATGTGTTTGTGTGTTTGTGCGTGTGTGTCACCCGTTTACAGTATCGTATGTGAGACAAATTGATCCTGTAAGAGACTAGTAGACTTAGCCGGATATATGTAATATGATGTAAATATATCTGCAAACTAAACACTGAGATCGATGTACAACTAACGTATCTTTTTTTTTTTTACCATATCTTAATGCTTTATATATGTAAGTCCTTCTTTGGCCCTTCAGCCATTCTATCATATATCGTCTGTACTTATTCAAACAACAAGACTATTAAAAAAAAATAGAAAAAAAAAACATACAGCCTGAGAAGTACGGATCATGTGTCATAGAGAACGAAACCAAAGCATGCAGATAGATGAGACGGAACGAAAGGTGACAGTGCGTAAACAGAATTCGAGTTATCCGCCCCTTACTTCCCTCAACATTTCTGTCATTAGTAGGCTGGCAGGAACTATAAGGTTTCAATCTTCCCTCCGGCAGAATAAATGTTATAAACTTACTATGCATCATTATTTGCATTATTGGTAAATCCGTGGTGTTGGAGAAGTGCTGTGTTCGAATAATGAGAGCAGAAAAGTAATATTTATATCCGAAGAAAGCGAGACAGCTGCAGATTTCTTGTGAAGCGCTACACTGTGGTTCGATTGTCTCCGTCTTAGACCGGTACATGCTCGAAAGTGAGGGAGACTCGAACCCACGAAACCAGTGGAGTTTCAACTCAGAATATAGAGTCGGACGAAATGACGCTAAGCCTATGGACCGGCGTGCTAACCATTCTTCCAGCTCACTGTCCCCAAATAGCGAGGCCCAAGGTCAGTACTTGCCTGGTAATTTATTTATCGACCCCGAAAGGATGAAAGGTGAAGTCGACTTCGGCAAAATTTGATCTCAGAACGTAAATGCGGACTAAATGGCGCTAATCATTGTGCCTGGCGTTCTAACGATTCTACCAGTTCGCCGCCTTTAATGATAATCCTTTCTACTATATTTTTGAAAATCTATGGGAGGGGACCGGACCGGACGATTACATAGTCCCCAGTGTTTCACTGCTACTTAATTTATCGACCCCGAAAATAATCCCCTGTTATCCTATTCCAATGCGTAAGAACTATAAATCGAAGTTATAGTCTGCAGTAACTGGAAATTTCATATTAGGTAGAAGAGACAGTTTCTTGTCCTTTTATAGTTAAAATTATTTTAACGCCTGCATATTCTAAAGAACTTCCTTTTCTTTGTCATAGATCTTTGATGCCAAGGTTTTACATGCAGTTTTCTGAAACTTTCAATGGGATGTTCCACAAATGTTCGTTCACATCCTGTACGAGTATAACCTCCATACTTCCGTAGTATTCCATATTTTAGATCTTCTAGACGATCTACCGAGTAAAATATACAGTGTTTTGCCTATAAATGTCATATCTTTAGATTGAGGTATTAATTAAGTGTTAGCCACCTATTCGATATTAATTCCAATGTGTTTACATGTGCATCCTTTTCGAGCATCACATAATTTGTTGTGATTTCCTGCTTTAGATTATAAAACTCTTTGCATAGTAAAGCGTGCCAATACACCGGTTGTCTGTCTATGTCATTTTCTAGTTCATTCATATTATTGTAGCAGTGGACATTTCTGGACACATGCAGTAATGTCTCCCCGTTGATAAACAAAAAAATTCTTTTAAACAGAGAAACATTTCACTATTTCTCTGTTCCGTTCAACATATTTAATTTCCACGGCTTTGCATCCCTGGCCATCAGTAAACGAATTCCCTACAAGTGGCTATTGTCCAACCCTTATGATGCTATTTACGCATTTCTCTCTGTCTGTGTATATTTTTTCAGACATTCGTTTACGTTCTATTATTCTATGCTTATTCAAGGAACTTCTGTACCACCCCTAGTCAAGTTAAAATATGCAATAAATAAATTGAGCATTAATCATGTCGATGAGAAATAATAAGGTCAAACATGCTGAGAGTTGTGACATTATTACGACCATTTCTTTCTCAATGTATTCCAATTTTTAAATCAATTTTAATTTAAATTACATTGCCATCTGCTTTTCTTTTTCTCCTGTCAAAGATTAATTATTCGTTTCGTAAAACGAATTTTTCTCATCACTATTGTATGAAATTTTAATTAATCAATAATCACTTTCTACATTTAATATGTAAGCTTTAGCATTACTACATGTTTTCTAAGCAGCAGGCGTCTCCAGGTATTTTTCTCCAGTCTTTCTGAAATATGTCTATGAGTTGGTCTCCTTGACAGTTTTGGAATTCACTGTGAATAGAAAGTTAATAAGAAACAATTACACTGTATGTTCACTAACGAGATTCTATTAATAATCTTTGAGGTGAAAGCCAAATTGCACCTATTGAATACAATTTTTTTCCTTTATAATCTCTCTACTTTTCTTGTATAAATTCCCAGGATTATATAATAATGATCATCTATACATCTTTATTTTTATCTGCTGGTGGCATCAGAAGAGAAGTGAAATGAATAAAAAAAAATTACAAAATATGTATGCGATATATTTTGTTTTGTGTTCTTAGTTTCTTTGCTTAGTGATGTGACACATGCGCAGTCGGTACTGTTGTGAAGCTGAGAGGAGGAGAACTATGATCTGAATGTTAGTGATCTGGCAGACAATGTAGGTGGATCTTAGATCATATTTAACAATATATGTTTCTTCCTCTTCGAAGGTCGTGCCCTGAGGGTCAGCTGGCTGCGATTTTAGGAGGTCCAACGAAACTGTACAATAATTAACATTTTCCGCAATGTAACATTGCGTCTTTATTAATGATATAATAATGTGACACAGAACTTAATATTATGTATATGCTTGTGCGCACGTTTGTGTCTGTGTGTGAAAACGTGTACGCGCATACACACACGCGCGCATATAGAATGATCTAATTAAATAATTCTAAATGACTTGAGATACTTGTTTGACTTTTCCCCTAATATAATATAATATAATAATAATAATAATAATAATATATATATATATATATATATATATATATATATATGTAACGTATGGTATAATTATAAACAGGGCAAATTTTAGCCATTTCTCCGCACACAGAAAACAAATGAACAACCTTAATAGATTTTCGGAGCTTATTGTGTTCCTATCGGAGGGGTTCATATAAAATAATGTACAAACAATTTACGTATTTATACACGAAAGAGGTAACCTTTAACAGGACACCTTACATGATAGAAAGGGCAGTTAAAATCCAAACTACCAATAACTACGCAAACTCGAGTTCCTATATCAATGTGCAAAATAAAAAATTTTGCCATCCGAGCTTTTTCAGTAAAGGTGCTAAAATGAAAGCATATTTATGCAGCAAATAGCACCAAATATATATATATATATATATATATATATATATATATATATATATATGTGTGTGTGTGTGTGTGTGTGTGTGTGTGTGTGTGTGTGTGTGTGTGTGTATCCATATATACACATACGTACTCCCTTCCACAACCCTGCTGACCTTGTGCTAAAACTTGAAACAAATGTAGTCTATCTTGGAATAACTTTGTTGTGGATTTGCTTCATTTCAGCAAAAGATGGAATGGTTACGTTTGAAATGTCACGTACGTAAATCTATATCTAGATTATATTTATACTACCACTGTCGGTTACGACGCCAAGGGTTCCAGTTGATCCAATCAACGGAACAACCTACTCGTGAAACTGACGTGTATATGGCTGAGCACACCGCAGACAGGCGTACTTTTAACGTAGTTTTCAGGGGTGTTCAGCGTGGTGCAGAGTGTCACAAGGCTGGCCTTTTGAAATACA
>NC_142948.1:29802109-29809609 GCF_046866305.1 Octopus bimaculoides | reverse complement strand
AAATTCCGCTAACCATTTTACCCGGCGCGCTAACAATTCTGTCAACTGAGTACCTCACATATAATAAACACATGCGCGCACACACACAGATATACATGTACGTGCATACACACACACACACACACACACAAACACACACACACACACATATATATATACGTCATTATTAAGGCTGCAAAAACGTCACAAAAATATCGCAAAAAAATGTTACTCAGAGTTTTGGCAGCTTTAATAATAATGCATATTAGTCTACCACCGGTTTTGAAGGCTTTGGTCGTCCCGAGGCTAAATTACAATACACCCTCCCAAGGTGCCACGCTGCGAGACAGAACGTGGAATCATGTCTCATGTGGTTGGGAAGTAAGTTCCTTGCCACAAAGCAACGGTAGAATCTATGTGTAAATTATTTTTGTCATGTCATAATGTCAGAATTCAGTAATTATTTTACATAATTAAGCAGAAAGCTGTTTCTAAAAAAAGGGATTAACCCAGCTTAATCAATCAGTGATGTACCCAGCTGATGGGGTCAACAACGGAGTTCGTGTGTGTTAGCACGAAGGGCTAACACACATAGCTATGTATTCTTCAAACCGTAGTCTTTTGTCTTTAATCCCATGCATTTTTCAATAACCTGATACGGTAAGTGATGGCATAACTTGGATTCTAGGTCTAAAATATCATGGTTAATCTGTGAAAAAACTCCAAAATCCATGATCTCAGGTATAGATATATAAATCTTAAGTAATGTTTTGCAGTTGATTATCAATCCATAAAAATCAGTAGTAATTGAACAAACCAATAAGGAATTGCATTCCTTCCGTGTCCACCACTATCAATAACAATATCTAGGACTGCATTATCTAGTGAGCTCTTCCCGCTTTTTTAACGTACAGTAAGTTTCGACACATGTTGATTCAACTTATCTTTTATAACATCTCCGGGGCTCTAATAAAGATGTCTTTGATGCGCAAGTCTGATATTTCTGCCTATTATGCTCTTTAGATTAATTAATTGCTGAGTAGAAATGATGCAATGATACTGCTCATATGTTATGATCGATTTGCACCTAAATATATACAAAGTACTGAAAACAATTATTTCTGAATCGATATCAAGCTGTACCCAGCATTAATGTCAAACTGCTTTTTCCATTATTGCAAACAACACTAAAATAACTGACAGACAGCCAAAAAGCACAAGAGGTGGCACATGGTTTACGGTACATCATGCTTTGTCCGTTCAGAATGTTGAATGCTAATGAAGCTTGCATTTTTCTGTTTCTTTTTCATGTTGATGAGAAAGAAATTCATCTGGGTTCTTTCGAGTGCATTTACCTAATACTTATTAGACTTTCCCTAATCAATTCAGTTCATGTCTTTCCTTTCCTGTAACTATCTCATGTAAAATAATCGAAATAAATATTCTTATAATTTCGATAATTCTCTTAATCCATTCTTTTATTGCTTTTATATTCCTGATTTCTGGAGGCGAAATGGCCCAGGGGTTAGGGCAGCGGACTCGTGGTCATAGGATCGCGGTTTCGATTCCCCGCCCGGGCGTTGTGAGTGTTTATTGAGCGAAAACACCTAAAGCTACACGAGACTCCGGCAGGGGATGGTGGCGAACCCTGCTGTACTCTTTCACCACAACTTTCTCTCACTCTTTCTTCCTGTTTCTGTTGTACCTGTATTTCAAAAAATGCCAGCCTTGTCGCACTGTGTCACGCTGAATATCCCCGAGAACTACGTTAAGGGTACACGTGTCTGTGGAGTGCTCAGCCACTTGCACGTTAATTTCACGAGCAGGCTGTTTCGTTGATCGGATCAACTGGAACCCTCCACGTCGTAAGCGACAGAGTGCCAACAACAACAACATATATACATGACAGGCTTCTTTCAGTTTCTGAAAGCCCAATTCTATAATAGGAGATACTTGTTTTAGTTGTTTGACAGCAGCCGTGCTGGAACACCGCCTTAAAGGGTTTAAGTCGAAGAAATAGGGGCCAGTACGTATTCTTTTTAAGCCTTATACGTATCCTAATCCCATCGGTGCCTTTTGCCGAACCACGGTGCCCCAGCATGGCCTCAGCCTCAAGGCTGAATCATATAAAAGAATGAAAATATATATATATATATATATATATATATATGAACTTATAAATAACTATATATATATGATTGACTATATATTATGATTGACCGTTGACTGAACACTATTCAATTTTTTTTTCTCCGTGTTTTTCTCCTTGTCCCCGTATTCTTTCTGTTGAAGAGCGTAGCTCGAAACGTCAAAGACTTTCCGTATTCCCGAGCGTCATACTAATATATACTTTTGTTATTTACACCACCTGTCCTCGTCTGTTGTTATTATTTGTATAATCTCCCATATATATATATATATATATATATATGTACGTATGTATGTATATTTTCACACACACATATAACTGCATGTGCATGTGTGTGCATCTGTGTCTGTGCGCGTGTCTAATAGATATACATATAGCAATGTGTGTACATGTGTTTCTGGACATATACAATTGCACATTACGCGTGTGGTCTGTCGTCGTTCTAAAACACACACACACCTACACACGCGCGCACGAAAATACCCTCACAACACAAATGCGCTCAATCCCTCTCTTACTTTGTCTTTACGTCTGTCTGTTTCTCTCATGTACATACACACATATATATATATATTGTGTGTTCACTATTTTTATTACTCTCTCTTGTGTTCAATGTCTTTCCCCTTTTGTACATATTATCTTCATATCGCTGTTTATGATACTCTAATATCTGAATGCGTCCAGGCGTACAGAACATTTTTCAAATATATCACAAACACAAATTACTTGAATATGTCTGTGTCATCGTAAATAACTTAGTGTGTGTTTCTAATCATAGATGAAACTTTTCAGCTTCATAGAAATCATAGGGGCACATAATCTTATGTGTAATTTTTAGCCAAAACACAGCTATAAGTCATATAGTAATTTATATATATGTATATATATTTATATATGTCTCCAATATAATATTCTTTCTTTTTCTCCCCCATTGCCATTTCCAGCTACATTAAGAGAAAACAAATAGGCCTTTCATAATACTACTTCATCTTATGTTTCTGTAGAATAACTTGTATGAGGAAAACTTGCCAAATAATATTACGAGCGTATAGTAATGTCGGAATGCATAAAGTATGAGAGATATTCAGATGAACATATGTAGAGGGTAGGCGTTGGTTAGGTTGGCTGTAGATGGCCCATAATAGATAAGATATGTAAAGAAGTATGCTATAGAATGATATATCGAGAGAAATATGAGAAAACGTCGCGCAAAACACTTAAAGAGATTCAAATGGGCGGATGAATTTCAAGGCGAACAGGGGTTATAAAGAATTGCAGTCAATATTAAAGCTACTAAATATTTCCAATTGACATGAAAGTTCGCGAGTCATTTATTGCTATAATATACAATGATTAGTTGCGCTCTGTAGGTTAGCCATTTTATGATGATTTTTTGCTTGACTAAGAATTTATTGCAAAGCTAGGAAAATCTTTATTAAATATAATCTAGCAGTTTTCTGTTTAAACTGCCGTTTCTTGATTGTGTAGTGTGAATAAAATTATTCTCGTTGACAAAGTTTTGGCAAAGACGAGTAGGAAAGTGATTTTGTTTCGGATAAAGGTAGCAGATAGCTGATTTGCTTAAAGTACAACGGATGTGTGATCAGACTCGCATTTACAAAGACACGAAACAAATTTAGTATAATAAAATCAAACAGGAATGAAAAAGAAGAAATATGTAAATATCGACCATTATCTACTTTCGCCGTTGATTCATTTCCCTATACTCTACTTGATAGACTTGTAAGGCTAAATTGTACATTTATGCTTTTTGAAATTAGTCATGTTTTCGCTTTGGAGTACGGATATATCTATTCAACAGTAAAAGTCTTTGTCATTCAGCGTCCCATTACGTAATATTATTGTAAACGACGCTGTGCCACTGTTTCGTATTTTGCATAATTTTAACATAAACTTTCCATTTAACAATAGATAACGGAGTTTCAAATCGTCTGAAGTCAACTCTTGCATATATATGTCCGCATACATACATAAATACATAAATTCATACGATACGTACGTGCTTCCATAGCTAAAGTTTTACATACATACATAATACATACATATATATGTACGTATGTATATGAATATATATGTATATGCATGTATAAGAATATATTTATATATGTATGTACATATATATTTATATACATACGTATGTATATATATACATATATATATATATGTATACACACACACACACGTATGCTTTTTCTTTCAAGATGTATAACTCCGTCCGATGGTCTATTGTATTGATGTTAAACTATAGAACTATAGAAATATGTGGTAGCTATATCTATATAATTCTTCGCGTATTATTACTTATTATTGCATTCATCTACATCAAATTATTTCTGCTCCCTCAAGCAATATGAGCACGAAACACGCTCACACATCCATACACTCCACTAGGACTCGCAGGTACACACACACACAATAACACACACATACACACACACTGAGTGGAATGCGCATTTTCCCTCTTTCTCTCTCACACACATCTACACACTCACACACACACATACGGACTCTCACACACACATTCATACCTCACAGAAATATATACACTCACTCAGGTACACAGAGAAACATACACGTAGCAAACAAATTATACACATTACGCAGCTTTTACAATATTACGAGTGTATATATGTGTGGGCGAGTCTGCGTGCATGGGTGTGTTTGTGAGTCTATGTGTATGCGCATGTGTCTGTTTCTATAGATGTATATATTTACTTACATATACCGTATGTATGTATGCACATATATATATACATATGTATATATATGCATATAAGTATATATATATACATATGTATATATATATATGCATATAAGTATATATATATATATACATATGTATATATATATGCATATAAGTATATATATATATATATATATATATATGTATATTTACTTATATACATATGTGTATATACATACGTACGGTATATTTAAGTAAATATATACATTTATACAGACACACGCGCATACACACATCGTACACACACACACACACACACACACACACACACACACACACACACACACACACACATATATATGTATGTATATATAATCATTTATTCTTTTCTTGTACATGTTTCAATCACTTGACTGCGGCCACGCTGGAGCACCAACTATTGTCGAAGACATGGACCCCAGGTCTTATTCCTTGTAAGCCTAGCATTTATTCCACCGGTCTCTTTTGCCGCTAGGCTACGGGGACGTAAGCACACCCGCTACGGTTGTCAAGCGACGGTGGAGGACAAACTCAGACACACAAGTATATGCACACACACATACACATATATCCAGTGGCGGACTGGCCAGGTTGCCGGCTTGCCCGATGGTAAGTGGGGCCCCTGAGCCTTTAGAATACATATATGGGGACCCATGTTAGTATCTAAGTTTGAGAATTTTTTTATTCACTCCTGGAAGAATGCATTAATTATTTCAGCATGGCTGTGTTTCTAGACAGTTGACATAGCTGTGTTTCTAGACAGGTCTCAAAGTGTGGCACAAGGCCAGCAACTTTTGGAGAGTGGATAAGACGATTACATCAACCTCATTACTCAACTGGTACTTTTCTTATCGGCACCCCGAAAGTATGAAAGGCAAATTCGATCCCGAAAGAATTTAAACTCAGAACGTAAAAAAAGAAAGAAATGCAGTTAAGAATTCTGTTGGGCGTTGTTAGCAATTTTGTACTCTTGCCGCCTTGCAATATTCAAAATACAATTTTAAGGCGGTGGGCTGGCAGAAACGTTAACACGCTGAGCGAGATGCTTAGCGGTATTTCGTCTGTCTTTCCGTTCTGAGTTCAAATTCCGCAGTGGTCGGCTTTGCCTTACATGCTTTCGGGGTCGATAAATTAAGTACCAGTTGCGTACTAGAGTTGATCTAATCGACTGGCTCCTCCCACAAAATTTCGGGTCTTGTGCCTAGAGTAGAAAAAACATTCAAGACAGCTGGCTTTCATTTCAGGGCGATTTGGCTGCTTGATATAGCAGGTCAAATTTCGCTTATTTTGCATTGACAATGAAGATGAAGCTAAGCATCATTTTGCATAAGCGGATTGCTAGAGACAAATGTTTTCTAGATGTCCATGTTTTCCGTGTTACTTTGAATGGGATTAGTTTTCGTGAATTATAGAAAGGCTGTGTTTATTGGTTGTCATTCTGTTGTTATTTCGAAAGGACGATATGTGAGTTAGAGATATCGTGAATTTGTCTGTGAAATATTTGTGAGGATGTAGATGAGAAGTCAGTCCTCCTGCATGATATGATGCCACCTGATTTATGGTAGAGCTTTAGAATTGTTATGGCTGCTCCCCTCCTCACCGTCCAAATATTTGATAATTGCAGTAGTCGTAGAAGTTAGTGATTGCAGTGATACTTCCAGGCTCTAATAGATTTGTGTATATAATTACGATTGAGGCTGACTGCGGATTTTGAAATTTTTGATTTCCTGACTGCTTTGTCAGATGACAATAACATACATGCTTCTTATTTTTTCCCCTCCTCTATTTGCCTGATTTTTGATACTAGACATTCAAGAAGTGCCCAAGAAGGGGTTATTGCTTAGAATTGCAATGTAAATATGTTATTTGAGATTTTTTATTGTTATATCACTCTGGTGTGGCCTTGATTATTATTCATATTAATCTTTCTAATGAACTTATATATTTTATAGTTTCTATCGTGGTTTACGCTTGTCAGTTTTCTATTTTCCTAAAGTTTATCTTATCTGTTACACAAATTTGAAGTACGTCTATATTTTTGTTCTGTTGTGCTTGAAGTTTTTTCTGATTTCATCAAGTCCTCTATTTCTGATGAATAACTGGCGATGCAGTTTTTTATGTTGCAAAGTTGGGGATGCGATATATTTTTGTTGGTCTATCTATATATTCTTGAATGCATTTACTTCGGTAATATCCTGATGGTCGCAATTATGATGAATTCTAAAAACATTGATTCTATATTGTCAAGAATTTCCTTCTATTGGGTATTTTTGCTTGGGTTTCTGAATTACATTTTGCATTCTTCATTAAGGTGAAGTGAATCATAATGATGATTGATGAACAAAGCTAAGATTGCAGGCGCTTGGATCTATGAAAATTAACGTGAGTTTCTGGAAGCATAGAAGAAAGAATAAGGCTTGAAAAAGTGTTGTTGCCTGATTCAACTTCAACTGTACACTACCAAACTTATGTTCAATGCCGTTACAGACAAGTCTAATCTGTTTATTTTATTCAGCTATAATACTAATTTTACCAGGCAAATACATAGGAATCTGTTATGCACAATTACATAGAAATCTATTTTATCAGAAGCCATTTACATCCTCATAAAATCGATATTTTTACACTT
>NC_142948.1:29772109-29799609 GCF_046866305.1 Octopus bimaculoides | reverse complement strand
ATCTTTCAGAGCTTATCGTTAATTCATTTCGTAACTAAATAGAAAACTGTTAAAATATTTGAATAGGTCTGATCCCTGACTACATTTTGGCATAAGAAACTTGAGATTTGATCTAGTAGGGAAAAGTTTACATCAAAATTTATAGCAACCTTATACGAGATTACGTAACGCCACCAATCAAGTTTAAATCTAAATAACTTTTTTATTTTCAAAGCAATATATATATATTTATCTTAGTTTCAATGATAGAAGAAGGCAAGAAGAATATCATAGTTTTGTTCACATGCAACAAAAATGTGTATCAAAGAAGTTATGAGGTGAAATATCATGAAAAAAATATATGGCAAAAAATTGGATTTAAATATAATTAACATTTTATTTTATTTCAATTGAACTTAAATGATAGAGCTCAATTCGAGGAATTTTATGATATCAATCTTATGCAATGAAGTTTTAAAAGAAAAAAGTTATAACTGTTTGTTTCTCAAATTTGAGTGTGATAATATAGTTCGATGCCGTCTTATGAATATAGTTCTATAAGGGATGTTTAATACATGTCACCGGCGTCATTGAGGTAACGAAACATTTTATCAAAGACACAGCTAATTCACACATTTGACACATTATTAATTAGCATAATAGCATAGCCTGGAAAACTCATGGATTACTTGGAAAAATGCGAACAAGAGAAATAATTTTCTTAAGATTCTGAACCTGGAAAAGTACAGAACAAGTTATTACATCTGGTAAAGTACAGAACAAGAACATTTTTACTCAAAATATTGCAGCTAATAAAAGTTTAATATGAAAAATTATTTGATTTTAATTTACAACGTAACATTATATTTAAAAAAGGTACCATCATTTTGTTAAAATATTGACACACCAGAATACTTAAAAAATAAGAGCCATAAGTACCAATATAACTAGTTTTATTCAAAGTAGAATAGTATATATGGTAGGCAAATTCATTGGGTCGAGACTAAATATGTAAAGACTTGGCAATAATTTAAGCAATAACTAAAGCAAATATTACTGTGAATGTGTTATTATAAATGGATTTTACGAAAATATATTACTATTGTTTGTACTATTCTATTTATTGTACTAACTATTTATGTAGTACTATTATTTTTTATATCCTATTTTCAAATTTATAATTATCAATTAATAAAGAAAAATTCATTTTCTTAAAGTGCAAAAATATTTTGCGTTATTTTAAATTATTTAATAAAAGTAACGAGTAATAACAAATAAAAGTAATAACAAATAAAAGTAATAACAAATAAAAGTAATAACAAATAAAAGTAATAACAAATAAAAGTAATAACTTGTAATAACATTTTTCGTTTTAATAAAAGCTAATATTTTCTAAATCTAGATATTTTATTTGAAATTCTATCCTTAGCTGCAATAATAAGTTGTCCTGAACGTTTCCAAGTGTAATAACTTGTCATGTAATTTTCCAGGTTTATAATCTTAGGAATATTATTTCTCTTGCTCATATTTTTCCATGTGTGTATATATATATATATATATATATATATATATATATATATTGTTATGTATACCTATAATATAATAAAAGGTGAGAACTTACCCTATATTTTCCGAAGGTGGCGAGATAAACGTTTGACAAAGACTGTTTGGTATGAATAACCAAATATATATACCGGAAGTTAGCATAATACGAGACAGGTAAACTCGATCACTTCCTGTTAACGAGCAACGCAGGTAATCTCGTACTTCCTGTTAAAATGGGGAGTGGGGAAGACAGCTGGAGCTTGGCGCGAATAGAACCAGAACAAGAGACGGAGCTGCATACGGGTTGGACCGTTCACCACCTACCTTCAAACAATTGAGGACTGGACATAATCTCCATATATGAACATTTGCTTCCCTGTTTGAACACTTTGTTGTTGCGATCAGAAGTTTACCCCTTTTTCTTACATTATAATTTGTCTGATCGTAACAATATATATATATATATATATATATATATATATATATACATACATTGATAAGTACATATATACATACATATATACATACATAGGTACACACACACACACACACACACACACATATATATATATATACATACATACAAAGATACATTCATACATACATACGTACAGTTTTACGTAGGGCTTTCGTGAAACAGATCTTACATGTAATTCGTCATAAAAATTGTGGAGTGGCTAAAATTTCCTCAAAGCGGTGCCGTAGCATGGCCGCAGTCTAATTACTGAAACAACTAAAAGAAAGATAAAAGAATCCTTTGATTATGCCGAAATCATGTAGATGCGATAATGCACCGTTGCAGTGCATTACTGCATTCATCGTTTACAAATAGTGGAGGCGTAATGGCCCAATGGTTAGGGCAGCGGACTCGCGGTCGTAGGATCGCGGTTTCGATTCCCAGACCGGGCGTTGTGAGTGTTTATTGAGCGAAAACACCTAAAGCTCCACGAGGCTCCGGCAGGGGATAGTGGCGACCCCTGTTGTACTCTTTCACCACAACTTTCTCTCACTCTTTCTTCCTCTTTCTGTTTTGCTTGTAATTCAAATGGTCAGCCTTGTCACACTGTGTCCCGCTGAATATCCCCGAGGACTACGTTAAGGGTACACGTGTCTGTGGAGTTCTCAGCCACTTGCACGTTAATTTCACGAACAGGCTGTTCCGTTGATCTGATCAACTGGAACCCCCGACGTCATAAGCGACGGAGTGCCAACAAAAACCATGTATATATCTTTCCAATACCAACACATATTCAATTGATTTCTACCCGGTTCCTGTTCGGCAAATTCTTTCAGACAGATATTAAGGTAAGTACATTCTACCCGGGGTCTTCAAATTATGACTACTCTCACAAGAAACTTTTAGGAATATTGTTGATACACGTTCAAAGAGAGGACGAAAACCACAAACCATTATTATGAGATACAACTAATCTCAGACATCCTGGTAGAAGCTAGCCACCCCAGGTATTCGGTACATAGGACCGAACGAAATTATTTACTCGGACTTCTTATCAGTACAGCATCGTCTGCTCCCATATCAAGGGAAGTAACTCGAGTGAGCTTATTTGTATGTGTGTGTGTGTTGGTGCGTGTGTCTATATAGGCATGTGGGTGGTTGTATGCGTGTGTGTGTGTGTGTGCGTGCGTGTGTGTAGTGGGTGAAGTGCGTTTGTTCGTCTGTATGCTGTAGCGAAAGGAGAGAGAATATATCATGCTGATTATTGTGCTACAACAAAATATCTCTGTGTATGTGTGTGTGTATCTGCCTATGTGTCTGTGTGTCTGGCTGATGCATTTATCTATACGTGTATGCATATATATGCCCGTTTTAGGGTGTAAGCATGTTTTTTTTTTTTTATGCATTTGTGTATTTTTGCTAGAGTGTGCTTCTCCGCGTGTGCTGCTTGACTCTGTGCGGGAGATCAAAGTTTGTAGTTTGTGGTTTAGCAGTTACTCGAAAACCATATCGATGTGTTTCTTTTGTTATATATCCGCAGATCAACCACAATGCGCGAAAGAAGGGATCATTGACGTTCTAATAAGGAACCACCTACTCTTATTTTCAGAGTGTAGGCTCTAGAACGACACTATATAATATGTTCTTCCTCGTTTAATATAGCAGAGTATAAAATTAATTACTATGTTACAGACTTGAGCGGCCATTTCTATACCCACCTCTTTAGTGGTAATAGTCTTAAATCTGTTATTTAAACTGAAACCAGATATTATATAGAGACATGATTATCGTTATCCCTACAGCGCTCAAAGCTTGTTCCGTACATGACGCCAGGGATCAATTTGAATTTTTATGTGTCCTTTGTTTAGAAACACCTTCGTGTATTGGTGACCAGTCAATGGTGCAAAAGAGCATCCAAATTAAAGTTGTTGTTGAGCAAGACTTAGCTGACATGGTGGAGTCGAAGCGATCTAAACATTTCGTCCAGTGCGTTAGTAATTCTGCCAGCTCGCAACAATAATACTGATGAGGGGAAAAATTTATACAAAATATATAATTCTTTCCTTTGAATGAATTTATTATATTAAGGGCATTATTATACGTAAATGCCTCGCGTTGTTTTGACTTTAAGAATCCGTAATATCGTGAAGCATCTACTTGTAGTAATGCCCTTAATATAATATAATATAATATAATATAATATTACATATATACAGATAGGCTGTGTGGTAAGTAGCAAAATTACCAACCACATGGTTCAGAGTTCAGTCCCACTGCGTGGCACCTTGGGCAAGTGTCATCTACTATAGCCTCGGGCCGACCAAAACCTTGCGAGTGGATGTGGTAGATGGAAACTGAAAGAAGCCCGTCGTATATATGTATATGTATATATGTGTGTGTGTGTTTATGTGTCTGCGTTTGTCCCTCCAGCATCGCTTGACAACCGATATAATAAGTACTAGGCTTACAAAGAATAAGTCCCGGGGTCGATCTGCTCGACTAAAGGCGGTGCTCCAGCATGGCCGCAGTCAAATGACTGACACAAATAAAAGAATGAAAGAATACATATATGTGTTGGGTGGCTGTGTGTGGGGTGCGTGTGTGTGGAACGGTTGTCGCCACATCAACATGGTTGTGCTGTAGGAACCGACGTTACATTTACTTTTCACCCCAGGAAGACGACTCCATCACCTGATTATTCAATGCAATCTGCACCCGATATCTGTTATAAAGATTTTCTTGTGTGTGTGTGTGTGTCTGCGTATATATATATATATATATATATATATATATATATATTTATATATATATATATATATATATTTATATATATATATATATATATATATATATATATTTATATATATATATATATTAAGAGAGAGATAGAGACTGACAGATAGATAGATAGATAGATAGTTATAGAGATAGATAGACTGATAGATGTAATAACAGCAGGCTTACTGACTGATGGCCACAGCAGTCTCTACGTTAGATGTATGTGTTCGTGTGTTCGCCTCCGCCTTTAGACTTGCAAAACAAAACTTTGACCGTTGCCAATAAAGATCTCTGGTTTGCATGTGTGATGTGTCTAAGCATTGTTTGTGAATGCACATCAATGTTTTCGACACTGAATATATACACACATATACACACATACGCACACACACACACGCACACACATTCACATACAGACGCGCGCACCGCACACACACACACGCATTCACAACCGCACAAACACACACACAGACATGAAATATGTACACGTGTTTCCTTGTTTATGTCCTGTGCGCGCGTGTGTGGTTGTTATGTTAATGTTTATGTGTGTAACTGCCCGCACCTGGCTTTGCTATCGATCTTTAATTGGTGATTTTCTACATTTAATTAATGAATTCGTATATGCGGACCAAAAATAATAATAATCGGCGTAATTAGCATGTTAGCATTGTCAGACAGAGAAGCTTGGTTCGATTTTTGCTATGCTACACTTGTACCAAAATGTATTATGTTAGATGGTTGATTAAACTTCGATTTCTTGGTGGTGGTGGTAGGTGTTGTTGTTGTTACTGCTCTCCTTGTTATAAATAGTTGTAATCTTTTTTTTTCTGGTTTTTTCTTGCTGCTATTGTTTTCGTTATCATTGTTGTTGCTTGGATACAAGAGTAAGTGTAGGGAGAGAGGGAGATATATATATATATATATATAAATAGGTTGATATACTATTAGATAGACAGATAAGTATTAGTTAGAGATATGTAGACAGCCAGCCAGTCAGACAGACAGACAGAGAGACAGACTGATAGATAGATAGATAGATAGATAAATAGATAGATAGATAGATAAATAGGTAGGTAGATAGATATATAAATAGGTAAATAGATATATAAATAGATGATAGATGGATGGGTGGATGTATAGATAGATACATACATATAGATATATAGATAGATAGATAGATAGATGCATACATACATACATACATAAAGAGAGAGAGAGAGAGATTCGATAATAGATAGATTGATGGATCGACGGATAAATTAATAGATAGATAGATAGATAGATAGAACCTCAGCCTTGAACAAGTAAGACCTGAAATCAAAAGAATTAGTCGCTTTGGCTATCCCGCCATCTCATACAATATTCTCCAACTGGCCCCTCCCTTTACTATACTTCGCTGAAAAAAAGATAAATTTTTAATTAGAACTTCAGAGACTTGAATTTGTTTCCTGGAGACCTCCTCATTCACTCAATAAATTTTTAGCATGCCTGCCCAACAACTCATTGCCAAACGTGATATTTGGCCCTGATTAATTGTCGGAATATTTCTTTATCATTTATGTGTTATTTATTACAATCATTGGATTACGGACTTGCCACTCATTCAGTAGTTTAGACGCCGCAGGGACGACAATTTTCAAAAAGTAACTGCATGAGATATAATTTATCATAGAAGTTTCCATTCGGAAAGTCCTGCGGTCAGTACGTTGGCGACGACTGTCTTAGTCGAACAAATCGACTGTGGTACATGTTTTAAGGACTGGTAGTCATTCTATTCCTGGCTTTTGTCGAATCGGTAATTTATGGGAACGTAAAGAAACGACCATTGCTTTGATAAATGGTAAGTAACGAACACAAACACAAAGAGACACACGTAAATGCATCTCTCCCTCCCTTCATCTCTCTCCCCGCTTTAAATATAGACACATTATGAAAAACCTAAATCGATATTCAAATCTTTTGGGATTTGCATCAGAAGCGCTTTCATCAATAAACCCACATATATATGCATAGATGTAAATACAGCATTATGTGCACCCTTGAAACCCACAGAAGATTTGAGGAATGGAACTCTGCATGCATAGACGGAAACAGCCAAAATGTACCAATATTTTCATACATGAACCATACTCCGTAGCATTATAAACCTCACACATATATACCTATAAATATATATATATATATACTAGCAGCTAAGGCCGGTTTCACCCGGTCAGAGAACGACGCGAAGAGAGAAACGAAGACATAAAAAGAGGAAGAAGTGGATACGAAGTGGTGTTTGGGCGACGGGTCTTTGTAGAAAAAAAAAGAATGTCATGGTGAGTTAGTAAGGAGAGCAAATCAAAACTGGACTTACGTGGGCTGGCAGGACGATGAAAAAATTGCGGAGTTGAAATTGGAGCAGTTGAAGTAGCCGTTGTTATCATTGGAGTGCCTCTTGGTAGACAACATTCTTCGTCCTTCCCTCGGTTGCACAAATAGAAAGACCATGGGGACAGCCACTGATTGTCCCTGCGCCTTGTTGATTGTCATGGAAAGCAGAGCTTGATGGGAAATTGCATCTGTTTAAACTTGTAGGTCGTATCGGAGTGGATAAGGGGCATGGGAGTTATAAGTATGTCTTATCCAGCGGCCAGTTCATTCAAGATTGTTGCCTACAGAACTCGGGAGCACAATTTTTTGATAATCATCCGCGTACCATTGCACATTATTGGAGCATCTAAATACCTTAGCAGCATGATTGGCGCGCCAACTCTCAGGCCAACTCTCAGATGCAGTTGGTGAGCTGGTAGTTCTGCGGGTTCCCCCTTTTCTCAGATTTGTCATGAGCCGGCCGGTCTATCTCAGATACATGGGAAGCTGGATTAAATTTTTCATCAACACAGGAGAGCCGAAATAAATTTTTTCAATGTCCAAGGGAAGCCAAATCGCGAAAAAGGTTGAGAAATGCTGATCTATAACGATGGTTTTTATTTAGGCACATCGTAAAAGTAATTATAATGAATTACTTAATATAAAGAAAAGTATGTTTTTTCAAGCAAATACAGTTAGAAAAAATATTTACCACAAGGAGAAAGAGAGAAAAAAAAATAACGCGTGTCAAAAAATTTTTTTTTCTCTAAAAAGTTTCAATGACGTTAACTGGAGTGTGCGGTTCGAGTAGACGTCATTCTACCTTTCGATTTATCATTACCATTCTTTTCGGTCGATTTTATTTTTCCTCAGCCCTTGGGGTTTTTTCTGTCCTTGTGTTGTTCCCTGTGTTTCTACCCTGTGTGGTTAATAAAAAGAAATTAAGTCGTCCGGTATGTATGTGTAGATGTGTATGCGTGTGTATGTGTGTGTGTGTGTTTAATAACGTACCGTATATAGTATGTCGAGAAACGGATCGTTCTTGTGGCGTAAAACAAGGGAAGACGACACTTCAAAACGGTGTTTTTTTGTTGTTTTTCGCTTGTTGTTCAATTTGTGCGGCACCCATTTCTCAAGTACTTTTGTTTTTTTCAATCTCTTTCAAGTTGTTCGAAATTGTATACGTTACGTCTAATTCAGAAGTAAGCTCTCGAACAGTTGTGCGTAGATTGGCTTCCACTAGGACTCTTAATTGATCGTTGTCAACATCTGACCACTAAGCTTATCATCCTCAAGACTCTCGTCACCGCTACGAAATTTCTTCAACCATCATTGTGCTGTACGTTCATTAGTGGTTCCTGGGCCAAACGCACCGTTGATATCGCGAGCTGTTTGAGCAGCTTTTCGGCCTCGCTTGAACTGGAATAAGAAAATTTTGCGAATTTGCTTTTTGTCCACGTTGTTTTCAACGTTCCAGAAAAAATAGCCAAATTACTCAAAAAGAAGAAAAAGTGACGCGCTTACATAGAGCGAAGAATGGGCTTTAAAATGATATACAAAGTCAAAGTAATTTTACGAAAATTAATTTGAAAATACATCATTTATAACCAAAATTAAAGATTTTGCGAGAACTTCCTTGACACCCTAATACACACACACAAACACACACACACACACACACACACATATACATATATATTCTTTTCTTCTTTTACTTGTTTCAGTGATTTTACAGCAGTCATGCTGGTGCTTTGCCTTTAGTCGAACAAATCGACCGCAGGACTGGTTAGGACGAATGCTACTGCTGGTTAGCAGCAGGAAACATCGTCTCCAACTGGCTTCCCAACCGCATGGTTTCCGACTATAGCCTAGAACCAAAGAAAGATTAGTGAATGGATTTGTAAAACGAAAACTGAGAGAAAACCGTCGTATATGCATATATGTATATTTATTTGAATAGTATGTATGTATGTATGTTTCTGTGATAATGTGTTTGCCAATTACCACCTTTTGATAACTGTGGTTAGTGCATTTAACTCCCCGAAACTTAGCGGTTCGGGGGAAAAAAGAAACATCGATATGATAAGAGCTAGGGTGGAAAAAATACCATTGGGATCAATTGGTTCCACCCATATATTTCAAGGCGGTGCCCCAACGTGGTTGTAGTCTAACGACTAAAGCAAGTAACAGACAAACGGAAGAAGATACGGCATCTCACAATGGCAATAAATACGTGTCCTGGTAAAATGGTAACACACCTGCGGTCACTCTGTTTGTCAGTTTCGTATTAACCACTCACTGAAACGTTTATATGATGGATTGAACAACAGAACAAATGAGTCTGTATGCGATAACAGGGAACAGAAAAATTAGTTTTCCATTACGTTCTAACATCGTGTTATTGAGAAAGCTTAAATATTTATAATGAACGCTGATTCATTCGTCAGTTTTCAGAACCATCCTGCGCATTCAACATACATGCAATTTGTACACACACACAGACACACACATACGCGCGCGCGCACACACGTATATATACTCTTTTACTTGTTTCAGTCATTTGACTGCGGCCATGGTGGAGCACCACCTTTAGTTGAGCATATCGACCCCAGACCTTATTCCTTGTAAGCCTAGTACTTATTCTATCGGTCTGTTTGCCGAACCGCTAGCATACGGGAACGTAAACACACCAGCATCGGTTGTTGAGGGGACAAACACAGATGTGACAAACATATACACACACACACACACACACACACACACACACATACATATATACGACGAGCCCCTTCCAGTTTCCGACTACCAAATCCACTCACAAGGTTTTGGTCGGCCCGAGGCTATAGTAGAAGACCCTTGCCCAGAGTACCACGTAGTGGGACTGAACCCGGAACCATTTGATTTGTAAGCAACCTACTTACCACACAGCCACTCCTGCGCCTATATATATATATATATATATATATATATATATATATATATATATATACATACATACACGTAGGGCACATCAGAATTAATTTTCGAAAAGATTTATCAGAGTGCTCAACTAATGACCGCATATATTTAGAATATATCCAGGGCAACGACATCCACTCTATACAATGAAAGAATAACGTGGAACGTGTCAACTTCTGAAACACCATATATAGGAAACTAATATGATTTATACTCTTAGAAATAGCTTTCGATCTGTCTGTCTGTCTCTCTTTCTCTATCTATCCTTCTATTGATCTATTTATCTCTCTCTCTCTGTCTAACAATCTATCTCTCTGTCTCTCTATCTGTCTATCTATCAATTTATCTTCTTCTCTCTCCCTATATCTTTCTATTTATATATATATATATATATATATATATATATATATATATATATATATATATATATCTGCTGTTTGTCTATCTGTCTCTCTCTCTCTCTCTATCATCTATTTATCTATCTATCTGTCTACCTATCTACCTATTTATCTCTCAATCTCTCCAACTGTCTTTCTGTCTGTATGCCATTCTATGTGTGTGTGTGAGAGAGTGTGTGTATGCCCCTGAACGTGTGTGCGTGTTTGTGTTGGTGTGTGCACGCGCGTTTCTATGCCGTCTGTCAATCCTCTTTCTCTGTAGCCTTTCACTAGGCATTCACATAGCAATAGAGGCAAATTCTGTGTCTGTGTGTTCCACTCCATCAATTCACCGTGTCGCTTATATCTTAACAATGGAGCATACACACACACTCCGGACGTGTCTGCTGCATTTCCGATACTAAATCTAACTTCACACCATGTCTGTGTGTCCGTGGCTATGTTATGGATTGTTTTGCTAACAGTTTTCGGCGGCCAGTGATTACTGGCTAATCAGTTTCTATTAAAGTCCGCCTAATTAATTTATCTATTCTCACCTAATTTCTCACCAATAACTCATTAAGGTCTTACTTGCTGAAGAGAAAATAATCATTTGCTATATTGACACAGCTAAATCACCCCTCGTCTACGTTAATTAATCCCATATATGTGTGTGTGTGTGTGTGTATGTACTCGTGTGCGTGTGTGTTTGTGTGTGTAGATAGAATGAAAGGTAGATGCTTTCGTGTGTGAGTGTGTGTGTATTTACATGTGTGTATGTGTGTGAAGGCGCATGGCCTTGTGGTTAAAAGTGTTGCAACCAAGACCGCAAGATCGTGGTTTCGATTCTCACACCGGTTGCACGTTTTGTTTTTGTGAAAGTTACTTTCAGAGGCTTACATACGTAAAATCTCACCAAAAATATTTTCTCCACCAAGCGAGCTCAGTGAATGTTGTCGGGTCTTTAATCGCCAACAATCAGACCTTCACAAGTGATCATCACAACATGAAACTGACATAAAAATATGGATATATGATACACACGTACCCACCCAAATACATTGTTGTTGGCAGTCCGTCGCTTACGACGTCAAGGGTTCCAGTTGATCCTACCAACGGAACAGCCTGCTCGTGAAATTAACGTGCAAATGGCTGAGCACTCCACAGACACGTGTACCCTCAACGTAGTTCTCATGAGTATTCAGCATGACACAGTATGACAGGCACAACAGAAACGGGAAGTAAGAGTGACAGAAAATTGTGGTGGAAGAATACAGCAGGGTTCGCCACCATCCCCTGCCGGGGCCTCGTGGAGCTTTATGTGTTTTCGCTCAATAAACACTCACAACGCCCGGTCTGGGAATCGAAACCGCGATCCTATGACCGCGAGTCGGCTGCCCCAACCACTGGGCCATTGCGTCTCCACACCCGAATACATATAGAAATGAATACATATATATATACACCTACACAGATGCATAGATGTAAATACAGCATTATGTGCACCCTTGAAACCCACAGAAGATTTGAGGAATGGAACTCTGCATGCATAGACGGAAACAGCCAAAATGTACCAATATTTTCATACATGAACCATACTCCGTAGCATTATAACCTGAGCATAATCAATAAAAAGAGACGCAATCAAGAAGAAACATGAAGAACAGGTACAACTCTGTGTGGTAATTTGATCCTTTCATTCTTGTGAAGACCTGAACTTCTGTTCCAACGCCTAAGAACTATTAACGTGGCTGTGTGGTGAGACGCATGCTTCCCAGCCACGTGGCTCCGGGTTCAAGGTAACACTGCGTAGCACCTTGAGCAAGTGTCTTTTACTATAGCCTCGGGCCGACCAAAGCCCTGAGAGTGGATTTGGTAGACGGAAACTGAAAGAACCCCGTCGTGTGTATATATATATATATATATATATATATATATATATATATATATTTGTCTGTGTGTATGTGTCTGTTCCCCCACCATTGCTTGACAGGCGATGCTTGTGTGTTTCCATCCGCAAAGGGACCAATAGAATAAGTCCTGGGGTCGATTTGTTCAACCAGAGGCGGTGCTCCAGTATGGCCGCAGTCAAATGACTGAAACAAGTAAAAGATTAAATGATTACTGCACTGACCTATCGAGATGGGGCAGGGAACTCAATAAGTGCTGGAAGAAAGCTACCGTCAGTAGGAGGGCGAATAATTGACGAGACAATTGTTTTACTTCTTTCAACTAGACAACCTTAATATGAAAATCAGAAACAGAGAAGAAACCTCTTGAAATATTAAAAAAAAAACATTGTAAATACTCATATCGAAGGTCCCGGAACTGGTCAAGCTTTCAAGGATATTCTCAGAGAAGAACATTTGTTAAAAACTCAATCGTAGACCAAATTCCAGCCATAAAATGACAACTGATAGAAAATAAATGCAATGCTCCAGCGGTATTTCTTCTGTCTTTACGTTCTGAGTCCAAATTCCGCCGAGGTCGACTTTGTCTTTCATCCTTTCTGGGTCACTAAATTAAGTACCAGTTTCGTACTGCAGTCGATCTAATCGACCGGCCACCTCCCATCAAAATTTCAGGCCTTGTGCCTAGAGTAGAAAAGAATATTATGTCATGTGTATCAGTTTAAAACCGCATTCCGTAGTGGGACCGTGCTACGGGAGTTCCTGAGTTTTGAGGAATGTGAAACCATCTCTTAACCATTATGATTCCCAACTGCCAGGTGTAGGTTCCTGCTAGATCCAAAGCTATAGGTTAACTAGCTAGTCGACTAAACCGTGCTTTAACATCACTTCTTCGTTAGATCCAAAACATCTAATCCAGCATCTGATGGTTCCTCTTGCTACACAATACACCCTCTGTATCTGCCCGATGTTCGGCGGCAACTTCTGTGTTTAATGCTGCTATTAACCACAACAGGACAAACCTAAGCAGGCTGCCTTTAAAGGTACCCCACTATATATCGTGGATATGGCAGCTCGCTATAGATTGTCTACTAAAACCTCGGTCTTAGTAGACACATGACATGTGATCTTCTTCTAGCACATCAGCAGTCCACCTAGTGGCCTCCTTTATATATAATTTTTATATATACATATACAATAATCCTTTGAGATCTCAGATATTTTTTCTGAATCTCCCGATTCCTTTAATGTGCTTGTTCCCTGGTATTAAATTGATATTAATTAATATCCAATTTTTTACCCTATTGTTTAATTTATATTTATATATATATATATATATATATATATATAAGATTTTTAACCCACATATTTCTACGCACGACTGCACCCAAGGATTTATGCTCCATTTTCTACAACATCGGAAAGTTGAACCAGGAACTTTTAAGCTTCTTTTTTCTTCTTTCTCTCTATCTCCTTATTATTTTACTCTCTTCCTCTATGTCGTCATCTCATTAATACATACCATACACATTTTCCCTATTTTTCCGCATTTGCCTCTGATAGCGGAATATCCCATGCTCGGAGATATCCAAGAAAGAGGTGTAAGACTTTGAATTTTTTTCCAATAGTAATATCGTATACAACCTGCGATGTTTGCCTTGCCTTGATGTTTGTTGTTCTGTTTCACAATTATATAACCGCTGCATCGGAAATCTGCAAAGGCTCCATAACTACCGTCTCGGCTATAATCTTGGAGCCCTAGTAATCCGTTACGGCACTTATCTAGCATACCTACTCGTTTAGATCACTTTTGAACTAAACCCCGATAGTTTGTATATGTATGTATGTATATATATATATATATATATATATATATATATATAAAGAGAGAGAGAGTGATGGAGAGATAGAGAGATAGATAGATAGACAGATAGGTAGTACATAGATAGATATACGACGGGCTTCTGTCAGTTTCCATGTACCAAATCCCCTCACAAGGCTTTGGTCGACATGAGGGTATAGCAGAAGGTACTTGCCCAGGGTATCACAAAATAGGGCTCAACCCAGAAACATGTGGTGGAGAGGCAAGTTTCTTTCCACACACTCACGCCTGCACCTATAGCCAGGTCTTCCAAGTCACCTCATACTATATCTTTCATTGTGTCTTTCCCTCCCTATAAGTAAATGATTTGGTTTTAAGATTATATGACTGCTATTTCTGCAAGTCAGATGTCTACGTACAGGTTTCTCTATGAGTGTAAGTCCCTTTAGCCGAGTTGTCTGCTCTCTGTACGCTATTAAAAAAGGCTTGCAATTATTCAGCAGGCCCCCTCTTTGACGTCGGCCATGATATATCTGTTACGTTATACGTGTTGCTGGATATATAATGAGTTATGATTTATTTATTTACAAATCATCCTAGGTTCGACTTGAACCTCACTAACCTACAGATCTACATCCAATGTTTACTATGAAGCTAATGAATCATAATGAAATTAAAGTCTGGGGAACCAATGTTGAATACGGTTAAACCTGATAAAAATAACGAAGTTAAAAGTAATGATAAAGCCTAGACGAAGAGAAACTTTGAAATTCACTTTCCTCTGCACCTGTTTCCGCTTTTTGAATTCTAAGTAAAAACAACAACAACAACAAAAACCGCACGAACAAAAACAATAAGAACAACAAGAACAACACACATGCAAAACTAAATTGATATTTAGTTTCCCTCAGACTACATCAATTAACAACAAACCAATACATCAAGATTAGAAAGAGAGCTGTCTGTGCGTCACTCACGTTATTTCAAACTCATAGAGTCGTAACTAATTATATTGGAACATTAAGGAGAAAACAATATGGTAAATTATATTTCCATTGAAATGAGGAATTATTTGTGAGGAGTAGCGGTTGGAAAGCCAAGAATCATTCATGTCAAAGCAGTTAGAGTAATTTAAAGTGTATTTTAGCTAAGAAGTTTAAATATAATCAAATAAAGTCATTTATTTCTGAATCGTTGAGACACTATTTCCGCAAATGTTATTCATTATAGAATTAAGATTTTGAATTTAAAGATTTTCAATGTTATTTCTCAGTATTTTTATTTATTCTTTTTGTTTCACCTTTTTTTTTGGGGGGGGGGGGGGGGTTCTGTATTTGCTTTCTTTTTTTTCTCTCTTTCTACGTCTGTCGAGTTATTTATTATGTACGTCGAGTGAGAGCTGTTTTTAAAAGGATATTTGTTGAACAATCTGTTTATATTTATACATTGTTCATATACACATTGCAACATATATAAATACACGATATACGCAAGTGTCTAACAGAAATATACATATGTACATATATAAAAATATGTATGTATATACATACATGCATTTACACACACACACACAGACACACACACACACATATATATGCTTATATATGATGTAATATATATTGCAATGTATGGTAGCGTTTTTATGTTTTATATTTTCACTGTTTCAGTTATTCAACGGTGGTCATGCTGGAGCACCACCATGAAGGACTTAAAGTCGAAGAAGTAGACCCCAGTACATTTTAAAGTGGGTGCTTATTCTATCGATTTATTTATTTGTTCGAAACGCTAAGTCATGATGAGGTGGGGGATACAGACACAAAGATACGCACAGACAATACAATGTAATATATACAATGTAATATATATATATATATATATATATATATATATACCTATGTACGACGATATGCTTGTATGTGTGTGCGTGTGTACACACACACACACACACACATATATATATATATATACATACATATATATATATATACATACATATATATATATACATACATATATATATATATACACACACATACGTATCTATCTATCTATCTATATATATATATATCGATTTATCTATCTATTTCTATAGATATATTCCTACAGACATATAATAATGTGTATGAGTGTATATATATACAGCTGTAAGACTTTATCCATAAAATATATTTCTAACTTTGCCATTGTTCTCTTTACCCTTTTCTCTCTTTTTACAAATGTGTGTGCGTGTGTGTGTGTGTGTGTGTGTGTGTGTGTGTGTGTGTGTGTGTGTGTGTGTGTGTGTGTATGTGTGCGCGCGTGTGTGTGTGTGCATGCATAGCGCTCTTCTATCGACAAAGTATTTCCGATATAGTCGTGTGTTGTGTTCTGCCTTAATCGTTGAAGACTTCCTCAGTGGCTAGTATTATTAAGGACAACGATACCAACGTTCTCTCGGGATATATGCCTGTAGATGATATGTACTAACATATTCCCTAACATCATATAACCGAAATCATCCGTCATAAGCCTGACAGTGTAAATCTGACAAAAAAAAAAATATCATATTTAAAATTATTTATTGCACATAATATTTGCGCCATTGAGTGTTAAATATCTTGATCACTGAGAAGGAGCAGTATTTATGGCGGGATACTTAGCAACTCAGATGTATAATCAATTATATGTATTTATGTGGGAACTCGTAAACACGCACATAATCTGGTGCGCATACACCATTACACACTTCTACGTACATGAATATATGTTTCTTGTTTTATATACTGTGTCTTTACTCAACGAAAAGGAAAAGTAAACCGAAAGAACAAAGTGAAAAGTAATTTATTGCTTTTCCTATAATTTATGCAGACTTGCCTCGTTTTGAAATATTTACTCTGCTGCAGCCTCCTACATTACTGCCCGTATTTTATTGTTGTTGAATGATTTGTGGAACATGCATAAGTATTGTAGCGAATTTTGTTCAATTTCTAACATCGTATGAAATCGTCGAGAAGAGAAAATGATTGCAGGGGCCATATCTGAAAAGGAGAAGAGACGGAGAACAGACATTATTTCGTACGTTGCCATCAAATGTATAGGGTAACCATGACGATTGAACAGCTACGATATCGTTATGCAGCTCATAGGTTTCGTTTGTCGATATTTAGTCATGTTTTATACCCTTTCTCTCTCTCTCCTCTACTTCTCTTTTACAATCATGTACAATAATTTCGCGGTTGTCTGACCACAATGAATAATGCCTTTTCAGCCATGATCAAGAGTCATATTATATGTTATATTTATTTATTTAAATGTGTCTCTATGATGTAACCGATTACGTCCACCGTTTTTTGCCATGGTATCCTAGACACACACACGTTTCGTAACTTGTTAAATAAGATTCTTCCAGCGTTCAAACAATGAAGCAGCTCCTAACCAAGTCTAAATTGTCTTTCCATGTCTTCACGAATTTTGCAGCAATTACATGCATCAGCAATTATTTTTGTAAAACTAGTTGAAACGAACATTCTCAGATACGTACTGTGTTGGAAATTTTGCGAAAACGCAGAAGACAATTTTCACTATATACAGAACACAGTAGGGCAATCGATAGGTGTTGTGGAATAACCATCCAAATATAAATCCATCTTCATGGCATACTCGTCTAATTAAAATCAGTGGCACTATTTTTGACATTGTGTTGGCATCTAATGCCTCCTTCCTATAGGCCACATACCCTGAATTCTTTCATTGTGTTCCAAAATGGGGTGCCTTCGTCAGAGCCATCGTGTAACTCTACGCGACCGAATCTCAAATAACATCCGAGAACAGTGCCAGGATCTGCAGCCGATTTACGAAGACCATATCCTGCAGAGCAGTCAACAGCGGTTGGGCACCGAAAGATTGACAGGACAACTTATGTGGCGGCAGCGACCCACGCACTGGAGAATCCAGGGCAGCGCACCAAACAAAATATGAACAAAACAAACTGAGCTGCACCTGAAGTCACAGCACCGGAAACTCAAGCATGCTAAGAACTTGGCAAAATTAATTAAATTAGCATTAGAACAATGGTTTCATACTTATTCATAATTAAGATCTAAACTGTTAATATATGAATACGAAAGAGATAGTTAAATATCTGTAAACCTACTTTTCGGCCACCCTGTATATATCGCTGGCGGAGAGATGGGTCGCTGCAATCCCTAGCGGTTCAGTGTCCATTATTGATAAGACCAACGAAGGTCGAAATCATGTGATCTGTTGGTCTCGGTGCTGGAGATGGCAGGGATTCATCCCATCGCTGCGGATATAGACAAGCATGTATTTTGCACCAAAACCCTATATACAGGAGTTTTTCTCATCTATCTACCGCATTATAGTTTGTTTTGAACAGAACATCCACGTTTCAGTAGGAAAAGTGAAGAAATTTAACCTCTACATATTTATACTGACACCATCGCTCATATATAGTATTAGCAATAGGAAGACTGAAATATAGTGTAGGAAGCGAGGAGGAGGCAGGATTATATCTCCAAGTAGGAAGTAGGCTAGTTGAGGATAGAGTGAGCCGGGGAAAAGGGAGAGAATGCAAAATAGGAAAGAGAGATTGTTTATATATGTGAAGTTTAGTAAAACACAATATATAGTTGGAGAGAGAGCAAGACTGATATATGGGCTTTGGATAATGTTGTGGTGCAGAAAAAGGAGACAAAAGCCTAGGTCATATTTGTAAGGAAGTGTTTAGCACAAACATTGTTAACACAAATATTGATAGCAGTCAGCAATTTGTGAAACGGTCAATGTTTGACGAGGTAACAGAAAGTGACAACGTTGGAGTGTGTGAATGCAGCAGACGGCAGAAAAAAGAATTAAAATGGAAAGATGAGTCAACGAGGTAGTCGCTCGGCCAACTAGAAATAGCAGCAATTTTAAACCGAAAATTATAGTTTTAAATTGAATAATCCTCAAGATACGGAGTGATCACGGCCGGAATGTCTTGAATCATATTGAAGCTGAGCTGGAACTAAGATCGAAAGCAGAGTTGACTGCAAAACATCTGGCCCGAATAAATAATTTGAATCTTGTACAAATACTGTATTACAGAGCATGGGTCATATCCTATACACCTAAGTTAGAAATCTCAAACGTATATTTGGTGTTATACTGCCATTTTGAAATGATACTGAGGCACTGAAGCAGTAAGGGAAAGGTATCAATACTGCGTCAAAAATTCATTCCCTATATCAATAGCAACACTATGAGTCAATAATGAAACACTATGTGACAACTAAAAATGCTAGAAATAGGAGACTAACCAACCATAGATCGAAACGCCAATGAAACATTAAATATACATAAATATGTATTCGTAGGTAAATCTAAACACTTGTGATGGTCATGGGTGGAACAACTTTAATGATAGGGCTACTCGATCGGAGTTGACCCACGGCCATGCAACAATATCGTCGAGGTGACATTGTTTTCAACAGTGCCTCACTGTAACTATATCCTGTTTGTTAAACCACAAAGTAGTCGACTCTTCAGTTGGAATCTATTTCATTCTCTTCGCTTAAAGAATGCTGCGTTTCCAGTTATTCCGACAACCAAACCAGAACACCTTATTATATAAACTAAACATAATACTCATAATAATTCCAACATGATCATGCCCCAGAGAATAAACAATAAAAAAACTTATTATCTCTCTTTTATTATCAAGATTAAAAAAAAATATGTAAGCAATTTCGAATGTTTTTACGATTACTTTCATAAGATTCACCATGCTTCGTATATAATTGGATTTTCCTACCAATAAATGCGATTGGTTTCTGTTAGAACGGTAAACTAATTCCAAATATATATTTTCGATACCTGCAGTTTATGTCATCTGTGCCTAGGGAATTCAGTTAACATATTAATCCCACACATAATGTTATGTTCATTCCATGTCTGCGTGTTATGAAAATACGGTACTAGCGAGTACTAAACATTAGATTTAATCTATATTGATCGCAGTTATTTCGTTCTCTAGTTTCCCCACTTCCTCTACATCCTTACCTATATTTTGTTGCTGTTGTTGTTTTAATATTATTTTTTTTTCTTTCCATTTCATTTTCTTTACTTTATTATCGACAACAAGTCGTAAAATTCTTTGAAATAAATTACAAAAGACCCGATGAAAACTGGACATAATTTATTGTTTTCTAAAATATGTTTTATATGAGGTGGTTGTCAAGCAGTGTTATTGGTATTATTGGAAATTAGATGACATAATGGGGATATTAGAAAGTGATTAATGCGTCTCTTTTGGCTGAGATGACAGCCTTTATTGAAATGAATGTAACAATAAATTGAACCACCAAAGTCATTAATTTATTTTCCCTTTAGCCAATATTGATATTTTAATCATCGTTTAAGGATATATGAACACTATTTCTAATTCCCTCTTATCGGCCATCTTTGATAAGTTCGGCTTTTTTTATTATTTATATTAATAATATACATACATACATACATATATATATATACATATATATATATATACATATATATATATATATATATATACATATATATATATATATATATATATACATATATATATATATATATATATATATATATATATATATATATATATATATATATATATATATATATATATATGTATATATATATATATATATATATATATATATATATATATATACATACATACACATACGATTATAACACACACATTCATTATAAAAATATATACACAAAAATACACACACATATATATATATATATATATATATAAATATATATAAATACACACACACACACACATATATATATATATACATATATATATATATACATACATACATACATACAAACACATAAAAGTTCATACATGCATATATATAAATATACAAAATATAAATGTACATACATATATGTGTGTGTGTGTATATATATATATATATATATATATATATATATATATTATGGTGTGTAAATGTATAAATACATCTTTTTTCAATTACTATTAATACTGATGTGCCACCGAAGACTATGTATTTGGCTACGATTGTACTATATATCTGACATAAAGACTATTAATTTTCTGTCAGGCGCTTATTTAACTTTTGAGTTATTCCGCATGGATTACAACTAACGATGTTTTTCATGTCATCATGTTATAATGTTGTTTCTGAAGCAGATATAAATATTTATGCACACGTAAATATATCGCGTGCTCTCTGACAGGTACGTCGTATTTGGGTGTACGACCACTGCTTTGTAAAGCCTGAATTTAACGATGAGAAGAACGTGCGTTCGAGTCAATGAGAATACTTGTCCTTTCATATGCTCGCAGGAATTTATCGAAATAAAGGCAGATCGAAGTACGTATAGAATTACATACACATACCTCACTTCGAATTTTCATTTGCTCTCGGTAAATTCCGCTGTTTTCAAAAATTACAACATGGTTGACTTTACATTAGCAACTGTCGCTTTAAAATACTTACCATGTTGCAATAAATTCGACATCCAACATCGACGCCAGTATCATTGTTGAAGGAGGAACGATAAGGGAACTGGCAGAGAAAATGGAATGCTCCCACACTGCTGTAGAGAAGCATCTTCACTCGATGGGAAAGGTTCAGAAGTATGGAACATGGGTTCTGCATGTTTTAAGTGACAAGAAAAATCGGCGAGCCACAATCTCTGCTGGTTTGTTTGCTCGTCACCACTCAACTCATGGACCCAAGCAACGATTTCTTTAGCAAATCGCTACTGGCGTCGAAAAATGGTGATTGTACATCAATATGAAGCAGCGTAAGGAATGGCTTAGCCCCGGTAAACAAGCGACAGCGCACGTAAAACAAGATCTTCATCCGTGTAAAACGATGTTGTGCGTATGTTGGGACTGGGAAGGGATTATCCATTACGAATTGCTTGAACGTAACCAAACGGTCAACGCGGAACTCTATGTTCAACAGATGGAACGACTCAACACATCTATTCAAGAGAAAAGACCTAATCGGCGGCATGGAGTTCTTCTGCTGCACGACAACGCCCGCCATCATCTCGCCAATATGACCAAGGAAGCCATTCAACCGCATGGCTGGGAAGTGCTGCCACACCCGCCGTACTGTCCTGATTTGGCACCACCGGATTTTCACCTCGTTCGATCTCTCTCAAAGGCTATGCACGCAGTTTCGTTCAATACTGATGCAGAATTGAGAGTTTGCTTGGATCAATTTTTCAAGTCAAAATCGGGTGATTTCTACCAACGAGGTATTGAAAATCTTATTGAACGTTGGGAAGAAGTTGTAAACAACAAGGGTGAATACATTATTGATTAATTAGTTGTTATTTTTTTTATTAAAACTTTAAAAAAATCTAAATTAAAAAAAACCGCGGGAACTTATCTGCCAACCCAATACATCTTTAAGCTCTCCACCTTTCGATGTTCACCATGACAACACTCCCTTCCTGAACAAAATGAGATATAAAACATCGTCAAACTGAGCCTAAACATCCTGAATATAGGATAAAAGAAGCAAAAATGTCGATGATATTGCAATAGTTATGTAACTTCTACATTTGTTTCCATGGGTTAAAGGCAACCGTCATCAACCATATATTCGTTACGTTAATAAAATATAATTAATACATAATTAATCCGAATGACGTAAGTAATTTTATCGGGAAGGAATTTTCAAATACATTCTGTGCGTATAATTTTACAGTGCCTATCCAGTGATGTAATATATCAGAAATAATCACATACATATATATTATGTATTATTTGTGTGTATATCCGTGTTTCTATATACAGACAACTATTTATAAATGCATACATATACACATAAATGTATATATACATGTACGCACACACACATATGTGCAAAATATATTGTCAGGTGCTATAGTTTGATGTAGTTTATAAAATCTATACACGTGTTTCAGTGACATTTACAGACAGATTACATAAGGTTACGATTACTCAATCATTCCGCCCTACTTCATCCAAGTCTCTTATTACGTGAAGCATGTAGAAGAAAAGAATGTAGAAGAATATAAATATGTAAGAAATCTTAGAATGAGAATATGATGCTATAAGTCAGCACAACCATCAAGCATTTGTATCTGGTATAAAGCAATCTTGTATTCTCCCTCACGAAGATAATCGTGTTTACTGCCATTTCTCCCGTGACAAGCCATTAAAAAATAATGTTTTAAATAAAATTTGGCTGCTGTTTCTATGACACCGAGTAACCATAGAAAGGCTTCCTCTTTGGCACGTTAAGACGAAGTTTTATTATTATTATTATTATTATTATTATTATTATTATTATTATTATTATTCTTTTCAATGACTGTACAACTAACAGAATGGCTGAGAGAATTCACCAATAACAACATCGATTTCTAAAAGGGGAAAGAAGAAAAACAAATATACACAATAAAAAGCAGAGAGATTCATATAGATTATCAATTGAATTTTATAATATCTTCCTGCTAGGAAATACATTAAATATTTATTACAGAACAAAGTTCCAATCGTCAGATGGTGTTGAAAATTGTATTCGAACAACAGATAAAACGGAACTACAATGGCGACATACAAACCTACACATCTGAACACGTACGAGACGCCACACTCTTCCATACAAAACATACACACATACAGAATTTAACAATGCAACCATACATACATACGCATATATATATCTATGTGTACATATATATATATATATATATATATATATATATATATATATATATATGTATGAATGTATATGCTTCTATGAGCGCGTGCGTGTGCGCGCCTTTATTTGTGTATGTGTGTTAGTTATATTTAATTGTTTACATATGTGTATTTCAGTATTTTGCACATTTTATCATACATTTTGTTACTTAAAAAGCATTATATATCTGAGTGTGTGTGTGTATGTGTGTCTGCTATATATATATATATATATATATATATATATATATATATATATATATACATACATACATATATACATATATACATATATATATATATACATACATACATACACACGTACACATACACACACACATATATATATATATACACACATGTATAGATACATGTTCATGTATCTATGTACATATGCATGCGTTTGTTTTGTATATAAAATTCCTTTTTCTGGGTTTATGTTTGTATATTTTTTTTCGTGTAGTATAAACTAATATAAAAAATATATCTTTTATAGTGAATTGTTCATAAAACATATATTTTTCCCCTTTTTTTTTATCTCATTTTCTTTTCTATTTAAAATATTTCTATAGCGAAAATAATAGCTACAATACACATCAGCAACTACAGTATATAACAAACATATATACATATACGTACACATAACGGCATCTAAGCATACATATATATATATATACATACATGTGCATATATGTATACATACATATATGCATATACTTCAAAATATCGATGTGTATATATGTATATATATATACGCATACATAGGTGCATATATGTATACACACATACACATATATATACATGTATATATATATATATATATATATATATATATATATATATATATATATATATATACTGTCTCTCACACACACATATGTAAGTATGCATGTATATACATACATTTATAAAGTATTATTCAAAGCTGAATACAGAAATCGCTAGAAGAGAGCGACGAACAAGAAAGTCAACAACAAAAACAACATCAACAACAACAATAATAGCAACAACATCATTAACAACAACAACAAAAAGAAAAAGTTTTACTAAACCTCTCTGTCCGTACTATAAAACCATAATTGGAAAAAAAATGAAAGAAAAACTGAAAATGGATAGAAATAAAATATAATAAAAAAAAATACATAAGAAACGAATTGAGAGAACAAACAAAATAAAAATAAACAAATGTAATACTAAACCAACATAAAACAAACATCGAAAAATCAATGAAATCAAGTTCTTTTGTCCAAATCCCATAAATGTGGTCACGTGACACTTTTCATGTTAATTGTATGTGAAAATCAGCAAGCGTCCATTAGAACAAAAAGGATTTTAAAATAGAGGTTGGTAAATCTGTTGAAATTGCACATAGTGAAGATTCTAATTTGATATTGATTAAGTAAGTAACGCCAGGGCTTTTTGGCTTGAAAAATACTCAGTAATTAATCAATGAGAATAATTGACGATGACCTCGTTGTCGAGAATTTATTTCCATCAACTTTTGCCAACCATCAATCGTACCATTAAAAACTATATCCGGATGAATTGTAATAAAAGGTTCATTCTATGCAGACACATCTCTCACACATACACACACACAGACACACGTAAACACATAACACATACACAGATATATGAATTACTAGTGTGCGAGTGTGTGTTTCTGTCTGTGCGATTATGTGTGTGTGTATATATATATATATATATATATATATATATATATATATATATATATATACATATATATATATAAATATGTGTATTCAATACGCTGGTAAAATTCAATATTCATCTGTAATGCGGCAAATATTGTGACGTATGTATGTCTCTGTGTGTGTGTATGCATGCATATATGTGTGTATATAGGCATGTATGTATTTATACATGTATGCATGTATGTATATGTGTGTATGTACGTATGTATGTTTGTACGTTATGTAGCTGCGTATATATGTAGAATGTATGTGTGTATGTACTACGTATGTAGCATCTATATATGTATGTATTTACGTCTATATATATATGTATGCGTGGTTATACGTACCCTCTACGTGTATATTAATTTACGCATCGGTTACGTACGTTAACAGGCATACAATTGAAACGTTCAAATATATATATATATCTGTGTGTATGTAGTTTTATCATTCATTATGTAAGCATATATGTATGTACGTTTTATGTATGCATGTAAATATATGTGTCTGTGTCTATGTATATATATATATATATAATATATATATATATATATATATATATATATATATATATAATACAACATACACATACAAGCATTTATATATGCATGTGTATGTGCACAATATATATAGTACACACTTCTATACCGCCATACAGTCAATTAGTCATACTCATATACTTTCATAAATGCACACACACACATAAACACGCTCACGGAGACACACATTCACCCATTCACATACGAACTGATACGGGTCACATTTTAATCTCTTCCACCGAAGCTTAACAGGAAGAAAGTCTTATCTTGTTTATATTTAGACACTTTTAAATAATAATAATTTTAATTTAATATTAATTACGTGTCTGTGTTCCACCGTCGTCGTTCTTGTTGTTGTTGTTGTGGGTGTTAATGGTTTTGGATGATGACGTCATTGTTACTGAAACGTAGTGGTGCCAGGTGCTTTCAAGGTCTGTCAGCTTAGAAGTTTCTATTGTTGATGCTGTTGTTATTTCTGGTTGTGGTAGTGGTGGGTTTGGCGGTGATAGTGGTGGTGGTGATGGTAGTGGTGGTGGTGGTGGTGGTGATGGTGGTGGTGGTGATGGTGGTGGTGATGGTGATGGTGGCGGTGACAATGGTGGTGGTGACAATGGTGGTGTTTTTTTTTCTTAATAATCCGATGAATCATGATCGGGATCTACAATGAAAGAGAACTTTGCGGCGTCCTTAACCACTTTTATATGATCGAGATTGGTTTATCAATTTCCAAAAGGGTCCCGTTTACAAGTTTGAATTTCTCTTGCTCTCCAGGAGACGTCTGCAGCCGATATTATTTTAATATTTCACTGGGGCAATATTATTTTAATATTTCACTGTCCGATGGTTTTACCATATCATAAATAAACATATATCTTATTTCAGCTTTATGTGTATTTCATCGGTCTCTATTCTTATCAAGTGTATTACGTCTCCTCGTCTAACAATTCACAGAGCGTCTCCCTGTCATACATCCCTATACCCAGAGACATACAGACACACTGTATGTCTATTCACACAAAGATATGTGAAAATTATATGCGCTTCAACATAGTTTCTGTTTACGACAAACAGAAAAAGAGAAAATTACATAAAATACCCGGATTCAATAATTATGACTTTTAGAGAAAAGGATTTTAATATTGAACTAACTTCCATCATTTGTTCATAAATGGGTCGGTCATCCGGTATTTTGATAGAATTCGAAAAAGAAAACCGTACGACTATATATATATATGTATATATATATATATATATATATATATATATATGTGTGTGTGTGTGTGTGTGTGTGTGTGTGCGTGTGTGTGTATAAGAGAGTAAGTCTGTATGTGTGAGTGTGCATGTGTTTATGTACATATG